>NC_039515.1:5868263-5979649 GCF_003672135.1 Ooceraea biroi
GACGTAGGCTGGATATTGCAGAAACGTACCCGGCGTTAAACAGGAATAAAGAGCACGCCCGATATAATTATCCGTCCTACCACTTACCTGCTTTCCCGAATCCACGATTGGGCTGTTCTGATTCTTCTGTGGACCGAGAGCAACATTCGTCGTCGACGCACGGCTGCGTTGTTCTTTCGTTAAAATGATTAATTCGATAATGAGATAACATTAGCGTCACATCGTAAATATGTACCGCAACTATTAAGAGAAAGCGGAAGGGGAACGAGCAGGAGAAGGATAATACACTATTTCGAGGAATATTTGGCTAAACCCGATTGACGTTGAAGCGTATAGTGTGGTGTTGCGTGCTATTCATCGAAAGGTGTTTCTTAACGTACAAATAAAACGGAACAGAAGAAACGAGGGAGACGGGAAAGAGGGGAAGGAGAAGAAACGAGAGACGCGCGGTATAGAAGGGGAAAAAAAAAGAAACTGTAACATGTGGACTAATCCTTGTAAAATGCTTAAACTTTTGTTGAAAATGGAAAAAAATCTATACAAGAACACTATATTATAAGCAAGTGTCATTCGGATCAGTTACATTGTTTTAAACATCAATGAACATTTAATCTGGTGCCTGCAGCTATACAGAAGGGATCGAATACTCCCTTAATTGTTAATGGGGTGCAGGGGCTTGTTATTGCAACAAACGTTTTCAGTTGTATTTATAACCATTCATGCTTCACGGAGCAAATTATACAGAAAATTATTGGCGTTTATTTTAGCGCATATTCTATATCTCTGCATTGCGAATATATCATCTATTATTATATTATTCATGAACTACAGAGAAATGAGTTGAGGATAATATAACGAGAAGTGAAATAATACTGCAATTAATCTACCGTAATGTACACGATGACGACGATCAATATTATATTGTACCATTTGATGACATTTCATGAGATATGATTCTTATTGTTAAATGCATCTCTGTTCTCTCTCTGCTTCTTTCACTACATCATACATCCTTCACAGTGATGGCAAGACAGAGTGATGCTGAATGATACGAGCAAACTTTCGGAATTTCTTTCTCGACACGCAGCAGACCTTTTCGCGATAGATTTTCTCACTAAAACGTGTTTTATTTCGAGTAACTTAAAACTTGACGATTTTACATTTGGCATTCCGACTAAGAAAAATTGGCTCCAAAGTGACTACTTTGAAGCCGCATGTTGTGAAGTTTGTCAGTATTATTTGGAATCATCTTGCATGAGACAGTGCTATTTCCATGAGAGAATTACTGGAGAATTAAGGGGGGAGCCTGCTTTAGAACGCTGAAAATAAGGTATATTTACGAATTTGTTAGAGAACTATACAGCGGATCATTTATAAAACTTTGATGCATTTATCAATACACGTTTAAAGATAAAAAAAATTATTTTTTGATTTGAATATATCGCTCGTAGAGGTCGTCCTGGAGAAATCTTAGTGCAGCCGCGTCGCCGGCATTGCAAATTGGTGAGCATTCTCCTGCCTCCAAATTTCGTCTGAACTGAAAAATTGAAATATGTTCTCGTTATTTATGAATTCCCATCGTCGATGAACCAAGAGAGAAGAAAAAAGTTGAAAAGTGCCAAAATGGTGGAGCTTAGAACACAAAAGTACGATTTTTAGGCAAAGTTGGTTGAACCCTTTCATGCAAAAATAATTGTTAACGTAATGTTTTTATGAATATTAAAGGTTCATCGACGATGGGAATTCATAAATAACGAGAAAATATTTCAATTTTCAGTTTGGATGAAATTTGGAGGCAGGAGAATGCTCACCAATTTACAATGCCGGCTGCACTAAGATGCCTCCAGGACGACCTCTACAGGGCGATATATTCAAATCAACAAATAATTTTTTATCTTTTAAACATGTACTAATAAATGCATCAAGTTTTATAATGATCCGCTGTATAGTTTCTTCAAAAACAATTCGTAAAATTATACCTTATTTTCAGCGTTCTAAAGCAGGCTCCCCCTTAAGGGGATGCTGGAGTTGCTAGTGAACTATTTTTTCACTATAGCGATGGTAATTGCAGGTTTCGAAATTCTCTTTATTGCTTTGCAGAATAAAAAATCCTTTTCCACAAATGAAGTATAGATAGAAAGAAAGTCCGCTCTACAGGACTTTATACTCAAAATGGCAAAAAAGTTAAAAACTTGCATTTGTCTTTTCTAACTTTGTTCCATTTGAATATAAAGTCCTGTAGAGCGGACTTTCTTTCTATCTATACTTCATTTGTGGAAAAGGATTTTTTATTCTGCACAAGCAATAAAGAGAATTTTCGAAACTGCAATTACCATCGCTATAGTGAAAAATAGTTCACTAGCAACTCCAGCATCCCCTTAAGGGGGAGCCTGCTTTAGAACGCTGAAAATAAGGTATATTTTACGAATTGTTTTGAAGAAACTATACAGCGGATCATTATAAAACTTTGATGCATTTATCAGTACATGTTTAAAGATAAAAAAATTATTTTTTGATTTGAATATATCGCTCGTAGAGGTCGTCCTGGAGAATCTTAGTGCAGCCGCGTCGCCGGCATTGCAAATTGGTGAGCATTCTCCTGCCTCCAAATTTGTCTGAACTGAAAAATTGAAATATGTTCTCGTTATTTATGAATTCCCATCGTCGATGAACCAAAGAGAGAAGAAAAAAGTTGAAAAGTGCCAAAATGGTTGAGCTTTAGAACACAAAAGTACGATTTTTAGGCAAAGTTGTTGAACTTTTTCATGCAAAAATAATTGTTTAACTTAATGTTTTTATGAATATTAAAGGTTTCATCGACGATGGGAATTCATAAATAACGAGAAAATATTTCAATTTTTCAGTTGGATGAAATTTGAGGCAGGAGAATGCTCACCAATTTACAATGCCGGCTGCACTAGATGCCTCCAGGACGACCTCTACAGGCGATATATTCAAATCAACAAATAATTTTTTATCTTTAAACATGTACTAATAAATGCATCAAAGTTTTATGCATTTATTAGTACATGTTTGAAGATAAAAAAAATTATTTTTGATTTGAATATATCGCCTGTAGAGGTCGTCCTGGAGAAATCTTAGTGCAGCCGCGTCGCCGGCATTGCAAATTGGTGAGCATTCTCCTGCCTCCAAATTTCGTCTGAACTGAAAAATTGAAATATGTTCTCGTTATTTATGAATTCCCATCGTCGATGAACCAAAGAGAGAAGAAAAAAGTTGAAAAGTGCCAAAATGGTTGAGCTTAGAACACAAAAGTACGATTTTTAGGCAAAGTTGTTGAACTTTTTCATGCAAAAATAATTGTTTAACTTAATGTTTTTATGAATATTAAAGGTTCATCGACGATGGGAATTCATAAATAACGAGAAAATATTTCAATTTTTCAGTTTGGATGAAATTTGGAGGCAGGAGAATGCTCACCAATTTACAATGCCGGCTGCACTAAGATGCCTCCAGGACGACCTCTACAGGCGATATATTCAAATCAACAAATAATTTTTTTATCTTTAAACATGTACTAATAAATGCATCAAAGTTTTATGCATTTATTAGTACATGTTTGAAGATAAAAAAAATTATTTTTTATTTGAATATATCGCCTGTAGAGGTCGTCCTGGAGAAATCTTAGTGCAGCCGCGTCGCCGGCATTGCAAATTGGTGAGCATTCTCCTGCCTCCAAATTTCGTCTGAACTGAAAAATTGAAATATGTTCTCGTTATTTATGAATTTCCATCGTCGATGAACCAAAGAGAGAAGAAAAAAGTTGAAAAGTGCCAAAATGGTGGAGCTTAGAACACAAAAGTACGATTTTTAGGCAAAGTTGTTGAACTTTTTCATGCAAAAATAATTGTTTAACTTAATGTTTTTATGAATATTAAAGGTTCATCGACGATGGGAATTCATAAATAACGAGAAAATATTTCAATTTTTCAGTTTGGATGAAATTTGGAGGCAGGAGAATGCTCACCAATTTGCAATGCCGGCTGCACTAAAATGCCTCCAGGACGACCTCTACAGGCGATATATTCAAATCAAAAAATAATTTTTTTATCTTTAAACATGTACTAATAAATGCATCAAAGTTTTATAATGATCCGCTGTATAGTTTCTCCAAACAAATTCGTAATATTATACCTTATTTTCAGCGTTCTAAAGCAGGCTCGCCCCTTAATTAGCGGGCGTCGCAAGAGAGAGAAGATTGACAGAAAACGTAAATTGAAATCATTTACATGTTAATGACTCAATTGAGCAGCCGTTAATTCTCCACGACTGGGGCCGTACGAAATTTCTCGCCCGTGCATGCGTTCACGTCGACATCGTCCTCGAGAGCTTTCGCATTCGCGAGAAGTTTCCGCTCATCCTCGGCTTGTTTTTTTCCAGCCTCGACGTCCACGTCGTCCCGCAGCATACCTTGCTGCAGGAAGTAATTCCGCAGGTTTTCTCGCACTTCCTGGCAAAACTTATCGCGGTTAGCCTCGACGTACCGATACACGAACAAATCAGCCCCGGTAATGATAAAACGATGATTGAACACGTCGATGCGCGCGCCAATGAAGAAGTCCCGCGGCGTGTAATACTCCGGATCGTCCCTTCCCGTGCCCGGCTTTGGTACGCGCCGCGAGGACAGGAAGCAGCCCTCGTGCCGGCCGGAATTGCGCTTCTCGATCTCGTTGATCCGAACGGCACCGTCGCTCAGATTGTACTCCAACACGAAGTCGCGATGCTCATCCTCCGGATGCGCCGCGTCCATCCGCGCGGAATAGCGCAGTTTCTTCGGGAAATTCGCCAGCTGACGAATGACGTTCTTCCTTGGCGCTCTCGGCAGGAAGGAGAGGCAGCTGGCATACGTATCCTCGGGACTGCCGAATTTTATGTGCGGCGGCACGTCGTGCCTCGGCGCCGGCCTCTCCGCTCTCGTGGGAAGTGGAACCGCGCTCGGTTGCGGCGTACCCAGCACGTCGGAGTAATACTTGCGCGTAAAGGCGTCGCAGTCGTGCAGCAGGAAGCTCCGGCCGAACAAGAGAATCGTCTCGCCCAACTGTGCGCGTCAGATTAATTAAGCTGCGTAAATTACTCGATTAGAGAAAGCAAGTGGACTAACAAATGACAACAATTACTCTAAAATCGCGCGGTGTACAGTACTCGACGACTTCAGGATCACCATACTCCATGTAGATGCTCGGATGCCGGGCCGGCAGATTCTTCCAGTCCTTCGGCACGCGTGTTCGCCTGAGTAGCATCGGCACGGGGTCTTTGCCGTCGTTGCGCTCATGTATCTCACCGATCGCTACGGTGTCGTCCGTCGGAAAGTACATCACCCGGTAGCGATCGCCGTTCCACGTGGCATCGAACGACAACACCATGCCGTCGTATTGGAGAAAGCGTCGCCTGGGATCATCGATGATTGTCGTCGTCGGTGTCGTCGTTGACTTGATGTTGCGTTGCTCCGTGTAAGGATCCACGGGCAGGCTCTCCCTCTCACCCACGTCGATACCCTGGCTCGTCAGGAACTCTTTGGTGAATGGGTCGCAGTCGACAATGTGATAAACAGTCCCATAAATGCCTGCGGGAGACGCATAATTTTTTTAATGAAAAATTCGTTTGTTATGTTGTCAATATATGAGAAACAACGATCTCGTTGTACACGTACACGCGTCAATTCCGACGTTGAAGTCTTTCCAGATAAATAAGTCTCCTTTGGCACTCTTTCGAACTCTGTCGCGCCTCACCAGCTTTCCCTGCTGGAAACCGGCATTGTCGACCACAGGCTCAATCACACAGAGCGTATCGTCTTCCAGATAATAAATAATGTTTACGTGGCGCAGGCGATAATGCTCGTGCGGAGAATTCAAGACTTCCTGACGAAAGTAGGCCTTAAAACGTAGGCACTTTTGTGCGAATACTGCATAATGGGGCACGAATCGTCGATACGCGTGGCGAGGCAAGCGACCGTAAGTTAGCGATGGATCGTACCTGTTGAATTGAATATAATTAATCAGTATAAAATAGAATAGAAATCGAATAGGATGCGTAAAGTTGAGAAGAATAGAAACAAAATTCATATAACAGTTACCCAGATAGCCAAGTCTGCCGAAAGCAGATGATGCTAACTATCTGCTATCAACTATTGCCAGCCAAAAGACAACAAATTTGATACAGAAGTTTGTTGTTAACGATTAATTCGACAAATTGGTGCCAGAAATGTAACAGAGCTTGCTCACAAAACCTAAGAACAGGTTGGCGGCAGAAACCGAGCAGAATCCGCAAACATGGCTCGAAGTCGGATTGTCGACAGAAACCGAGCAAGATTTGCGCGCGCGGAATCTAACGGCGGATTGGCAGCAGAAACCGAACAGGATCCGCAGCTTTTGACAGTATTCAAATTTACACGGCTATGAATATGTGTTTTCGCTGCGCACCGCTATGCGGTGCACGCGTCGAGTTCTTGCTCGATGTTAAGATTTAGCCTACAGTTATATAAGTTAATATACGCGCCTTGGCACGATAATATTAATTTTTCTGAACATTTTTGCACTCGCGGCACAGAGGCTCCCATGGACAACGTCCACGTAGTTCACGCACGGCACAAGCAATCTGAAGTTCGAAAGCGAAATTCGGACTTCGGATTAGAACAAATTAACAATAAGAGAGAGATTACGCAACGAACTGTCAGAAAGACACATCAAGCCAAATGTACTTTAATTTAACAAACAAACAAGTGCGTTCTTTTAACAATTTATAGTGTGTTAAAAGTAAACACATGCTTTAATATATCGTAAATATGAATGGCCAAAAGCTGCAGATTCTGTTCGGTTTCTGCCGTCAATCTGCCGTCAGATGTTAACAGATCCTGCTCGGTTTCTGCCGCCAATCTGCCGTCAGAGTCTGTTAGCAGGTTCTGCTGGCAGATCACTATTCTAACGCGGACATAACGGATGCCAATTTGCTATCAACTTCTGCAGTAATCTGTTGTCAATCTGCTGGCAGATTGCACACATTTTGCTTACCCAGATAGCCAAGTCTGCCGAAAGCAGATGATGCTAACTATCTGCTATCAACTATTGCCAGCCAAGAGACAACAAATTTGATACAGAAGTTGTTGTTAACGATTAATTCGACAAATTGGTGCCAGAAATGTAACAGAGCTTGCTCACAAAACCTAAGAACAGGTTGGCGGCAGAAACCGAGCAGAATCCGCAAACATGGCTCGAAGTCGGATTGTCGACAGAAACCGAGCAAGATTTGCGCGCGCGGAATCTAACGGCGGATTGGCAGCAGAAACCGAACAGGATCCGCAGCTTTTGACAGTATTCAAATTTACACGGCTATGAATATGTGTTTTCGCTGCGCACCGCTATGCGGTGCACGCGTCGAGTTCTTGCTCGATGTTAAGATTTAGCCTACAGTTATATAAGTTAATATACGCGCCTTGGCACGATAATATTAATTTTTCTGAACATTTTTGCACTCGCGGCACAGAGGCTCCCATGGACAACGTCCACGTAGTTCACGCACGGCACAAGCAATCTGAAGTTCGAAAGCGAAATTCGGACTTCGGATTAGAACAAATTAACAATAAGAGAGAGATTACGCAACGAACTGTCAGAAAGACACATCAAGCCAAATGTACTTTAATTGAACAAACAAACAAATGCGTTCTTTTAACAATTTATAGTGTGTTAAAAGTAAACACATGCTTTAATATATCGTAAATATGAATGGCCAAAAGCTGCAGATTCTGTTCGGTTTCTGCCGTCAATCTGCCGTCAGATGTTAACAGATCCTGCTCGGTTTCTGCCGCCAATCTGCCGTCAGAGTCTGTTAGCAGGTTCTGCTGGCAGATCACTATCCTAACGCGGACATAACGGATGCCAATTTGCTATCAACTTCTGCAGTAATCTGTTGCCAATCTGCTGGCAGATTGCACACATTTTGCTTACTGGGTACTTACTCCACAGGGTCTGGAGCGTCGGCATACCGAACGGATGCTGCGTCTGTCGGCTTCCTTCCGATGCCGTATTTAGTGTCGCGTACTACAGGAAAACCATTTAGGACATCGAGTTTGTGTGGCAATTTGTAATCCCTCACCTTATGGAATAATATAAAGAACTTAATTATATATTCTTTTACGACCTACTACTTGGATTCGACTTCTCGAAATGATAAATTGACAATCCACGTGTTCTTTTAACAGATTCGCCTATAAAAAAACGGAAATACGCAACGCAATTGTTCGAATACTCACACTGACGTCTCGAAAAGTATATCCCGGTAAAAGGGGCAGACCTGCCATACTAATGTCAAAATATACCAACGCAAAAACTCAAGACGAATCTCCGTGTCAAAGCGGACATGTCGCGACTCGCGACTTATTTATACCTTGAACTTGAACGCATCTCTATAACAACGCGACTATCGATTTAATTTTATCGCCATGGTATGGCCGTAGAATCCCCTATGATCCTGAATCCTCCCTTCATTATTATTATGATTATGATGTTTAGCTTGCAGAACGGGCACTTGAAAAGAGAATAACGCAGTTTTTTTTTCTTTGACCATTTATTTGCTCAGAACTTATTGACGACGATAGGTATTCGGATGGTTTTCTGCTAAAAGAAAGAAGTCTCACGCGACTGCGTAAGATCACAAACTCATTGTCTGGCGGAAGATCGCCATGCAACCGGCGGACAGGCACCCGGCCACAGGCACGGTAATCAGCCATGCGAATGCGATATTACGGAATAGCCGCCACGACACTCCTTCGCCGCCGCGCGAGGCCCATCCCACGCACACCACCGATCCCACTTTGCAGTGCGTTGTTGACACGGGTAGACCAATTTTACTCGCTAGCAGGACCGTCACCGCGGCGCCCACCTGTAATCAAGCGTTTCGCGTCGTAGGAAAATTCCACAAGGAGCAAAGTTGTTTACACGGGCGAAAACAAACATTTTCGGGAAATTATGAAAATTTTATATAGCCGATTGTCCTTCCTAGTACGTGATACAATATTCACCTCTATGGCGAATCCAGTCGTAGGGGTGATACGCGCCAAATCCTGGCCCAAAGTCCGTATCACTCTACGTCCCCACACCCATAGTCCCGCAGCAATACCTAGGCCGCCGTACAGCAGTATGAGTAAAGGAGTCCCGGCCTCTTGTCGGGCCGAGCCTTCGGCGTAGACGGCCCACAGCCCGATGAGCGGCCCGATAGCGTTGCTAACGTCGTTGCCGCCGTGCGCGAAGCTGCCGAACGCCGCGGTGAGCACTTGCAGGAAAGCGAACAGTCTCGATACCTCTGGCTGTTCCTCATCTACGCCGGCTACAATTAAAATTCGATTAGTTCGTCGTGTTTGTCGATTGTTTATGTTAAAACTTAGTAATAAAGGAGACTGTACCGTCTGCCTCCGCGTTTTCCGCATCTACCTGGGTAGACATCAATAATGGACTCTCGCTACTGTTACCGCGCAACTGCGGCACTACCGTCAATTCTGACTTTGCGTTGCCGTTGCTGCTGCTGTCGCTGCAAGGACCCTCCGAGATCACCGACAACACCGTCGTCTCCTTTTGGTCCTGGCAGGCGCCAAAGTGCGTCGTCGTCGTCGCCGCCTTCTCAGCGTTGTCGCGCGATACCAGCAGTATCCTCCTGTTCTGCCACGGCACCACGAATACGTGCACGATCAACGCGACGAGCGAGCCCAACAACAAAGCGGCTATCAAACTACCCCACCATGGCATCTGATCCAGCATTAACACTGAAAAATAAACGATCAAACATCATTCGTCAAGTCACGACGTTCTTGTTTCAATTAATCGGTTTCGTTACTCGTATTAGGAGTGTGATTTAGTTTTGAGGGTTTTGCAACAGATGGCTGTAGTGTCAGTTTGTTCCAATAGCTGTTTCCGATAACTGTTGTTGCTTACAGTGTTGACATTATCCATCACATTTAGTAGCATTGTAGCAATAGATGCAATAACAGTCGTGTTTATATCATCGTAAAAATGCAATTTCCGAAACAGCATTTTCGACATGCGTTGCTTTTGTTTTTTAATCAAAAGAAAACTGCGGCTGACGGTTATAGAATTCTTGTGGAAACTTATGGTGATTCTGCCCCATCAATTAAGGGGGGAGCCTGCTTTAGAACGCTGAAAATAAGGTATATTTTACGAATTGTTTTTGGAGAAACTATACAGCGGATCATTATAAAACTTTGATGCATTTATCAGTACATGTTTAAAGATAAAAAAAATTATTTTTTGATTTGAATATATCGCTCGTAGAGGTCGTCCTGGAGAAATCTTAGTGCAGCCGCGTCGCCGGCATTGCAAATTGGTGAGCATTCTCCTGCCTCGAAATTTCGTCTAAACTGAAAAATTGAAATATGTTCTCGTTATTTATGACTGCCCATCGTCGATGAACCAAAGAGAGAAAAAAAAAGTTGAAAAGTGCCAAAATGGTGGAGCTTAGAACACAAAAGTACGATTTTTAGGCAAAGTTTTTGAACTTTTTCATGCAAAAATAATTGTTTAACTTAATGTTTTTATGAATATTAAAGGTTCGTCGACGATGGGAATTCATAAATAACAAGAAAATATTTCAATTTTTCAGTTTGGATCAAATTTGGAGGCAGGAGAATGCTCACCAATTTACAATGCCGGCTGCACTAAGATGCCTCCAGGACGACCTCTACAGGCGATAAATTCAAATAAAAAAATAATTTTTTTTATCTTTAAACATGTACTAATAAATGCATCAAAGATTTATAATGATCCGCTGTATAGTTTCTCCAAAAAAATTCGTAAAATTATACCTTATTTTCAACGTTCTACAGCAGGCTCCCCCCTTAAGACGTGTGAATACTGGTTTAGACGCTTTAAAAGTGGTGATACTGATGTGAAGGACAAAGAACGCTCGGGACAACCAAGAAAGTTTGAAAATGCAGATTTGCAAGCATTATTGCACGAAAATCCAACACGATCCACTTCAGAACTTACCAGAGCATTAAATGTTGATCGTACAACAGTTACCAAACATTTACATGAAACGGGAAAAATTCAGAAAGAAGGGAAATGGGTTCGGCATCAATTATCGGAAAGTGCGATTGCGAACCGGTTGAACATTTGCATTTCGTTGATCGCCAGGCAAAAAAAGAAGAGTCTTTTGTCTCGGATTGTTACTGGGGATGAAAAGTGGATCTATTTTGATAATCCGAAACGCAGAAAATCATGGGTGGATCCAGGCGAACCATCAACATCCACTCCGAGACGCAATATTCACGGTTCAAAAGTAATGCTCTGTATTGGTGGAATAGTGTACTATGAGCTGTTAAATCCGCACGAGACTGTCACGGCTGATCGTTATCGACACCAATTGTACAAGTCGAAGCAAGCAGTGGACCAAAAACGACCACCAATTGCGAGTAAACGACGGAAAGTGATTCTTCGTGACAACGCTCGACCTCACGTTGCGTTATCAGTGAAACAAACACTATTAGAGCTTGAATGGGAAGTCTTACCGCCCCCCGCGTATTCTCCATGCGATTATTATTTGTTCCGGTCGATGCAACACGCTTTAGAGGATACACACTTTCATAATTTCGAAGAAGCGCGAAAATTCGTCGACGAATGGATCGACTCAAAAGAAGAGTCATTTTATCGTGGTGGAATCCATCTCTTGCCAGAGCATTAAATGTTGATCGTACAACAGTTACCAAACATTTACATGAAATGGGAAAAATTCAGAAAGGGAAATGGGTTCGACATCAATTATCGGAAAGTGCCATTGCGAACCGGTTGAACATTTGCATTTCGTTGATCGCCAGGCAAAAAAAGAAGAGTCTTTTGTCTCGGATTGTTACTGGGGATGAAAAGTGATTTATTTTGATAATCCGAAACGCAGAAAATCATGGGTGGATCCAGGCGAACCATCAATATCCACTCCGAGACGCAATATTCACGGTTGAAAAGTAATGCTCCGTATTTGGTGGGATAGTGTACTATGAGCTGTTAAATCCGCACGAGACTGTCACGGCTGATCGTTATCGACACCAATTGTACAAGTCGAAGCAAGCAGTGGACCAAAAACGACCACCAATTGCGAGTAAACGACGGAAAGTGATTCTTCGTGACAACGCTCGACCTCACGTTGCGTTATCAGTGAAACAAACACTATTAGAGCTTGAATGGGAAGTCTTACCGCCCCCCGCGTATTCTCCATGCGATTATTATTTGTTCCGGTCGATGCAACACGCTTTAGAGGATACACACTTTCATAATTTCGAAGAAGCGCGAAAATTCGTCGACGAATGGATCGACTCAAAAGAAGAGTCATTTTATCGTGGTGGAATCCATCTCTTGCCAGAGCATTAAATGTTGATCGTACAACAGTTACCAAACATTTACATGAAATGGGAAAAATTCAGAAAGGGAAATGGGTTCGACATCAATTATCGGAAAGTGCCATTGCGAACCGGTTGAACATTTGCATTTCGTTGATCGCCAGGCAAAAAAAGAAGAGTCTTTTGTCTCGGATTGTTACTGGGGATGAAAAGTGATTTATTTTGATAATCCGAAACGCAGAAAATCATGGGTGGATCCAGGCGAACCATCAACATCCACTCCGAGACGCAATATTCACGGTTGAAAAGTAATGCTCTGTATTTGGTGGGATAGTGTACTATGAGCTGTTAAATCCGCACGAGACTGTCACGGCTGATCGTTATCGACACCAATTGTACAAGTTGAAGCAAGCATTGGACCAAAAACGACCACCAATTGCGAGTAAACGATGGAAAGTGATTCTTCTTCGTGACAACGCTCGACCTGACGTTGCATTATCAGTGAAACAAACACTATTAGAGCTTGAATGGCAAGTCTTACCGCACCCCGCGTATTCTCCATGCGATTATTATTTGTTCCGGTCGATGCAACACGCTTTAGAGGATACACACTTTCATAATTTCGAAGAAGCGCGAAAATTCGTCGACGAATGGATCGACTCAAAAGAAGAGTCATTTTATCGTGGTGGAATCCATCTCTTGCCAGAAAGATGGGAAAAAGTTATAGAAAAGGAAGGAAAATATTTTGATTAAGGTATTCATTCGTTATCATATTTAAATACATGCGTTTTTGAGCAAAAAACCCCTCAAAACTAAATCACACCCCTAATTAATACTTACATTTAGGTCCGTCGAGTGCAACCGACAGAACGTTAACGGCAACAGTCAGACCGTACGCTACGGGGAGGATACGGAGACCCTGTTCAAACGGTTTGTTGGACTGAAGCACGAATGTTTTCAGGATCCAGAAGATAACGAAGGACACGAATCCGCTGAGCACGGGGCTGGCGAACCAGGATGCCGCTATGTGAACAAGAGCTATCCACTTTACCTACAAACAACATCAAACACGAGGCAGTTGAGGTCGAAGCGTTTACTCGTGCCACGTCCGTTTGCAACGCAATCGCAACGTGTCGTAGCGCTACTAACCCCGGCGGTACCCTTGCACACGAGCGAAAATCCAACGGTAGCACCAACAATGGAATGCGTACCGGAAATTGGAAGTCGGAACGCGGTTGCCAGCAGTAGCCAGATACCGGACCCGGCTAGACTGGACATCAACCCTATCATCAACTCCTTCTCGTGGCCCTCATACAACGAGACGTCCAGTATGCCCTTTCGCACTGTATCAGAAACCTGGAACGAGTGAACAGAACAGTAAGAGGAACGAAACGATTTCTGTACAGAGTTCTGATTAAAAGATTAAAACAAATAATAGCGTGCACTGCGTGCCTGATTTTCTTAATTGAGCGGAACGAAACGTTACTCACCTTATATCCTATCAGTACGGCACCGGCGATCTCAAAGAAGGTCGCCAAGATGCAGGCTTGGAATATCGTGAGCACCCCGGCACCGACGCTCGTCCCGAAGCTGTTGGCGACGTCGTTCGCGCCGATGCCGAACGCCAGGATGAACGCTACTATAAACCCGACCACTACTATCCAGATTAAGCTCTCATCGTACGGTATACTCATTGTTCCTCGCTTAGCTTAAATCTACTCTGCTTGAGCTTATGGTGCGCGTGTATCTATGAGTTTATCCTCCCGCTACTCATCCATCCATGCGCATCCGTCCAAAAACTGGTAGGCATACATAGTTAATCGTCCTCTACGCTTCCGCAACAATTAATATATCGGTTTCGACGACTTAAGAGGACTTTTCGCAGCAAGGAAGAGCCTTTTCTTACGTATGGCAACGTGTTATCAATACATGTGTAAACGCTTATGCATCAGAATATATATCCTTTCTATATACACTCAAATATATATATATATATATTCTTTCATAATATAATGCAGCTATATCTTCATTGTAGCCCTAAGTCGAAACCGCGTTTCGATCGATTCTTCAATAGTTTTGTACATGTAGCAGAGGTAGTATTTTGGCGCAGCACCTGATTTGTCTAACATTGTGATGATTTCGTCACACATTCGTTGAAGCACAATGTCGTGAAAATACTCGTACGAGGAAGGCTACTGACAATACCTCGTTACGATAGGGATAACGCTCTCCCTCGGATCGGTATTGCGATCTGCGATCTTCGAATCTTCTTCGCACTTGGCTATCAGCGCTCTCCTCACGTGGAAACACGCCGACCTCTGCATCCCCTGCATCTGCAAACCACGCCGTACCGTTTCATTAATTCTTTCATCAACTTTTCACTTTGCAATAAAAATTTCGTGTTATATAATTATAATACAGAAAATATACAACGTCAAAAAGGAAAGAAATTACAATATTAATATATCATGAAAGAAACTACGTGTATAATAGTACTTAATTAAACAGTTTATTATTGCATTCGAAAACAAAAGAGAGAATGTTCGTTACAACAAGTTATCAGAAAGAAAATGTGATTACATGATTAAAATTTGAGACTCGACAGATTTAAAATTCGATAATAAAAATAAGAAAAATTATAAATTCAACGAGATTTGAATCCTGATTTCTCGAGGGGATTAATTTTGATATCGCGACATTTTCCCTGCTGCACCAAGATAAAATCGAAGCCGGCTGAACGCAACATTGCATGCGCTCGCGCGAGCGTTGCACGATCGTTACACACTCCGAACGATTTTTCTTCCTTCCATGACATTTCGGCGAGACTTACGTCATCCCCTGAGCTCAGAGGAATGCTTTTCGAAATAACATCCAGAATCTCTTCGGAATTTTCACACCGAGAAACGGTGATTTTGAACGTGGAAAATAGCGTCGAGAACGGCAACGATCGAGGCTACCCCACTGACACTACCCTGTACAAATCTCAACGCGAATCATGAGTCATCCACTGCGACTCGATCTTGGGAAATATAGCAAAGCAACGAGAAGGCCAATAGCGCGTCGTTACGGCCATAAAGCACCCACGAAGTTCACGAAAGCATCCCTCGATCGCCGGCGCCGACGGGCCGCGCTTGGAAAGAACTCGCTGAACAGGATCTACCGGATATGCGGAATTTCATGCGAAATTTCCGACGCCGCCGCATCATCAATGGTGATTTTCGACCGACACGCAAATGGCCAATTACTTTTTCCTTAAACGTATGGACGTCCCGTCGATGAACACGCGGTGATGGACAGATTGCCAGGGGGGTGAGTCGAGGACAAGAATCTCTCGATTTAATCCTCCGTCGATCGAACCGTCGGAACCCTCGGAAGAGGCCGACCGGAGCGATGGAAATTCCGCTTCAACGTCGGCGAGACTCGGTTACCACGTGCGGAATCATTTCCGTGCCGAGCGGCGCGTGTCGCGTCCTTCGGCGCGTTCTTGGCACGTCGGTGGTCGGGCGAAGGGGTAAGGGTCGTCGAGAGACGCGCGTTAGCCGGAAAACCACGCTACCGCGAGGCGACACGAAACCGCACTCGGCGTTAAAACTTTGGCGGCCGCTCGCACTCCCCTCGGTGATGCCACGCTCGAGTCCGCGTGGGGGTGAGATATTGATCCGTCAGTTTGCCCGCGAAACTTACCTGCCCCTACGTGTGCCGCGGAGAATGATGCTCGCGGACGATCAATGAATAATCCTCTAGCAGCGAAAGCACGGTCAGCTTTCGTCGGGACTCCCTCCCATTTGCTTCCTTTTTGAGTTTCCGGACGGTCCGTTAGGACGGCGGCATCGATACTGAGAAGCAAATCGAACGGAATGTTAACCGTTTGCTGATACTGAGAAATCGATTAACAAGAAAATTAAGATTGATTTTGCAAGCACTTTATAAAATTGCTCAGTGTCAAGGTGGAAAGGAATTTACGGTGATTCTTAGCTCGAAAAATTAATTTCGCTTATTTTTCTTTAGAAATCGATTACGAAAATCGATTTGCGAAATTAGAAATTAAAAACATTGATGGAGTTTTTGGGACGCTTAATATTCCCAATAAATCATTCATAAACCTTACGATGTTGCAATTTCTCTAGAAAATTTATTAATTTATTATTATTGAATTAATTAGTAAAGCAATATATATTTTTACATATTACTCAACACTCATTACATAGTTCTGACAGATGTTTGCAGTATTCTGTAGCATCTGCCGAGCCATTTTTCTCTTTGCTTTTTTCCAAATGAAAATCAACATCCATACTGCCATCGAAGGCCACACTGTCAGAATCTATCTGGATAACAACATTCCTATGTAACTGTTCATCTAATTTGTCTCAACGTGCAAAAATAAGAAAAATCGACTCACGTCCCCACGCACTCGCTGAGATCCGCACTTCATCTTTTCCTTTGAGCAAGCAGTCACGAGTTCTGTCTAAGAGATATATCTGTCTCCATAGGATCATCAGTTTCTCGACTTCCAATTTCGAGACGTCGATATCTTTTCCTCTCTCTTGCGCTCGAGCACCTTTGTGATTTCACAAACTCTATATCATTGTCAATTGTTCACTCATATCCCGACAATGCCCACTATCTTTGATTCTCCTGTTTTTGCACTCTTCTTTTCTGGTAGAATCTCAAATATTGTGCGAAATCTTCATCATCAGTTGCCTGAAGTGCAGTCCATGCAATATTGGATTCTTCTAATTTTCTTTTATCATGTCCTCTCTAATGTCCAGATATTCTCTTAGCATCCGTTTCTTGATGTCAGATGAAGATTGCGGTCTATGTCTACAATAAACGTTTATTACTATAAACATCATTTTGTTTAAGCCTGAATAAAATTAATTTTTACAACAAATAGTGTAAATAAAATTACTTACGTTATACCAGGAGTGAACCGTTGACAAAATTTGTTTTTGTTTCCCAGGTTTGGTTACTTGTTGCCCTTTACTACCAGTGATCTCACTGAGCAACTCTCCCAAAATATCATTCTTATCTTAGTCTCGGTGCTCTTCTTGAAGCATGTTCCTAATCATACTTTGAATCTCTTCTTCTGCCATCTTCTTTTTTCCTTTTTCTATGTCCAGCCATAGTATGCTTCTGTTTTCTACTTCTTGAATATTTCTTGTCAATCATCATCGTCAAAATCTCTCTCATCTTCAACATAACCTTTCTCCTTTAATTTTTATTTAAATTTAATCAGTTACACGTTTAATTTTCATAAACTGATTTTGCAGCAAATTCTGTTTCCTCTACAAATATACTCTTTCGAAAAATTACTTTCAGATCTTATTATAATGAAACGTTTCTGATTTTCCTATAACATGACAATTTAATACCATCATATTATCAATCGTCTAGTTGACGTTTCAAAACAGTATTACTGTATTCTTCTCGTCTACCTGGTACACGTTTTCTAGCTCTTGATCTCGTACTTTGGTTTGGCACTGCAGCTGAGCCTCTTTCAATCTTTCCAAAGCCGAGAGCCTGCAGTCTTGTCGACCTTCGGCAAGTCCTTTGCCAGATGTAGATGCTAAAACGTTTTTTAACAGAACTTACATTATTTCTTATACATATAATAAACTTATTTTTAAATTATCTATAAAATAGATAATACAAACAAAAGAACATGCAAGTTTCACAAGCTGAAATACAAAATAATACAAATAATACATATATTGTCTCAGCAACCTCTAATCAGAATTGCGCTGTCTTAGACGTCAAGCGATTACTTACGCTGAGAATCATCCATTACTTCTTTAATTAATTCTTTAATCAATCTAAAATCTTTTAATTCTTAATTTCTAAACTTCATTTCTTTAATTATCGCGTTTTTCAGCAAAAGTGCACTCAGCATTTTACGTACGACGGCTTGGTGAGTTTTGGCGGAGATGATGGTCTCTCAGAAAAATTACAACGATATGTCGATAATAAGCGATTCCTCGATTCTCGATATATGGATATTTATTTGAATGATATCCAATGGGAGTTGCGATAAACGTATCGAATCATTAAGGTTTTAAGGTGATCTGGAGTTGCTAGTGAATATTTTCACTATAGCGATGGTAATTGCAAGTTTCGAATTCTCTTTATTGCTTGTGCAGAATAAAAATCTTTCAACAAATGAAGTATGGATAGAAAGAAAGCCGCTCTACAGGACTTTATTTTCAAAATGGAAAAATTTAAAACTTGCATTTGTCTTTTCTAACTGTTTTCCATTTTGAATATAAAGTCACATGAGACTTTCTTTTCATACTTCATTCAAAAATGGAAAAAATTAAAACTTGCTTTGTCTTTTCTTTTTTCATTTGAATATATAATCCTGTAGAGCGGACTTTCTTTCTATCTATACTTCATTTGTGAAGAAATAGAAAAAGTTAAAAACTTCTTGTCTTTTTCTTTTTTTCATTTTGAATAAAGTCTTGTAGAGCGGACTTTCTTCTATCTATACTTCATTTGTGGAAAAGGATTTTTTCCTTTCACAGCAATGAGGAATTTCAAACTGCAATTCGTCTGCTATAGTCAAAAATAGTTCACTAGGCACTCCAGGATCACCAGGGGTTGCTGGAGTTGCTAGTGAACTATTTTTTCACTATAACGATGTAGTAATTGCAAATCTCTTAATGCTGTGCGAATAAATCTTTCCTACAATAAGTATAAATGAAAAACCCTTTAAACCGTTTCAAAATGGAAAAAGTTAAAACACATTGTCTTTTCTTTTCTCCTTTAAATATAAAGTCTGTAAGGGCGACTTTCTTTCTATCTATCCTTCATTTGTGAAATGGAAAAGTTAAACATTTGTCTTTCTTTTTTCCATTTGAATATAAAAGTCCTGTAAAGCGGACTTTCTCTTTCTCATCTAACTTCATTTGTGGAATAGCGAAAAAGTTAAAAACTGCATTTACTTTTCTAACTTTTTTCCACTTTGAATATAAAGTCCTGGTGAGGACTTTCTTCTATCTATACTTCATTTGTGGAAAGGTTTTATTCCTTTCCGAAGCAATAAAGAGAATTTTCGAAGTACAGGATTACCATCGCTATGGTGAAAATAGTTCACTCTCAGCGGATAGTAGATGTGCAATTTCAAAGTCTTCTTTATTCTTTCAGAATAAAAATCCTCTTTCACAAATATAGAGAATAAAGCCCACTGAGACATATATTCAAAATGAAAGTAAAAAACTTGCATTTGTCTTTTCTAAACTTTTCCTCACTAATATAAAGTCGCTGGTAGGGCGGACTTCTTTCCTATCTATGCGTCATTTTGGAAAATGGGAAAAAGTTAAAACTTGCATTTGTCTTTCTGTTTCCACTTTGAATATCAAAGTCCTGTAGAGGCAGACTTTCCTTTCTATCTTACTTCATTTGTGAAAATGGAAAAAGTTAAAACTTGCATTGTCTTTTCTAACTTTTTTCCACTTTGGATCTAGATCCTGTAAAGGTGGACTTCTTTCTATCTTCTCATTTGTGAAAGGATTTTTATTCGTCAAGCAAACAAAGAAATTTTCGATTAACTGCAGTTACCATCGCTATGGTGAAAAATATTCGCTAATAAGGCGATGGTAATTCGTTGAAAATCTTTATTGCTTTTGAAATGAATCCTTTCCTACAAATGAATATGATAGAGAACCCGCTCTACAGGCTTTATATTCAATGGAAAAGTTAAAACTTGCATTTGTCTTTCTTACTACTTTCGCGCACTTAAATATAAGTCATTAGGCGGCTTTCTTTCTATCTTATGCTTCATTTGTGGAAAAGGATTTTGTCTACTTTTAGGCAACAATAAAGAGAATTTTCCGAGAACTGCAATTACCATAGTGTGAAAAATAATTCACTATAGCGATGATACTTGCAGTTTCAAAAATTCTCTTTATTCTGCAAATAAAAAATCTCCCTAAATAATATGAAATAGGCAACCACGTCTACAGTTTTATACATGGAAAAAGTTTAAAATTGCATTTTGTCTTTTCTAACTTTTTCCTTTAATATAAAGTCTATAGGCGGACTTTCCTTTCTATCTATACTTCATTTGTGGAAAATGGAAAAAGTTTAAAAAACTTGCGTTTGTCTTTTCTAACCTTTTTTCCACTTTTGAATAAAGTCCTAGTAGAGCGGACTTTCTTTCTAATCTACTTCATTTTGTGGAAAATGGAAAAAGTTAAAGACTTGCTTTGTCTTTCTAACTTTTTCGCATTGAATAAAAGTCCTGTAGAACGGACTTTCTTTCCTCTATACTTCATTTTGTGAAAGTGTCATGTTGCACAATAGAGATTTTCGAAGTGCCAATTACCATCGCTATAGTGAAAAATAATTCACTATAGCGTGTGTCTGGACTCGAAATTCTCTTTATTCTTTGAAATCAAAATCCTTTCAATAACTCTGTCAGCCTCTGAGACTATCATCAAATGAAAAAGTTAAAACTTGCATTTGTCTTTTCTAACTTTTCGCTATCTCAAGTCTGTAGAACGGACTTTCTTTCTATCTATACTTCATTTGTGGAAAATGGAAAAGTTAAAACTTGCATTTGTCTTTTCTTTTCACTTTAGATATAAAGTCCTGTAAGGCCAGTTTCTCTATCTATACTTCATTTGTGGAAAAGGATTTTTGTCCCTTTTAAACCAATAGAATTTCAGAACTGCAATTACCATCGCTATAGTGAAAAATAATTCCTGTAGCTCAGCTTTCCATATTATCTTCTCGTACATTGTTAATCATAGTTAAAGCATCTCTTCCATTTCTAAATGCATTTGCTTCTGATTGGTCGTTTGCTTTTCTGACTTCATGATTAAGGAACTGCAATGTTTTCATTGTGGCCTTTAGGTTGCTAGGATATTTGTAGTTAGATCTCAACTCATCAAATTTGTAACGGACTTCGGAAGAAGGTTCTATATTGGCAGAGGACAAAGTACAAAGGGTAAATATCGTTTTCTTAGTGGAAATATTAGTGTGGCTGATGAATTTTGCATTGAGCATTAACAATTTACCTAATACCGTCATCATTTTATAGCAAAGACATGAAAATTAGTCCTCAGTAGATTTTCAGTATCTCGAAATGGTAGTGACTCATGCATCTGCCTTAGTGTTTGTCACGGAAGTAGTAAAACAGGATGCATGAAATAGTTTCCTGTGAACAATGACCTATGCGACTTTGTGATATTTATATATCATTAAAACCATCTCTGTTATGTCATGCAGTTTATTTGAAATAAGAGTAGATGGATGAGATGTGGTACGAGAGTGCAGGACAAAGGTAACGGAAGTGCATCCTCATGATCTTTGCCTATTACTATATTTTACTGTTATTTAGCATTTAATTTGCTAGGTTATCAAGTTTACAAGACTTTTATTGTGCTGGGTTATTTTCCTCTTGAGTAGGCTTTTGTCAATTACTAAGGCGGCGTAAACATGGTGCTGGTACCTAACCGATCTTTTCTTTGATGTCACTGCAAACTTTTTGCGCATTTTATAATAAAGCTATGACGCAGTTATAATATCAAGGCATAGTCGGAGAGCATTTTAGCGGAGAACGAATAACTTTTGATCGACTTTACCGTGGACATCAACAAGCGGATGCAGGTTCCAAGTATTAAGTGTAGTGGCGGCGAGGATATTATGGAGTAGATCGGTGTAAGTCAATCTTGACTGGAAAATTTGGTTGAGTATTACCCGCGTGCCAGACCAGTTCTTGTCGTTGAGTAAGACTAGAGTGGTTAACTTTTCTCCTTGATAAGCAAAATGATTTATATTTATGTAGAATTTATTTCAGCACAATTCAAGTATTATACAGGGCAGGAACAACCTTTGCGTTGGTACTATTAAAGAAGCACCACCAAAGTTGACAACCTTAGAAGAGTATACTATCTGCGTGCCGAGACCTGCGCCATAGTCGGAGAATACAAGATGCTTTAGCATTAAAGGATCATGCTGGCTTGCGTGGCTTATAGTCATAAACAATTTCGTCATTAATTATTTTCCTATGTCTGCATAGACTCTGCCAGAATCTCTTGAAATTGGTGATCATTTTCCCGATGCAGACGTGACGATTCTCTGCATCTCTGTAGGATCAAGGCCAGCACTAGGACATTCAGTAGAACACAGATACTTCCGAGGCGCATCAGGTACCTCGTCTCCGCGTTAATGATGAATCTTCATGCGTTGTTTCTTCATCTTGGCTCAGCTATACTCACGGGGCCAAGCATACCATAGCACTCTGATGTATCCTCTGCCGCAGCGAAGAGTTACCATACGTCGTCAGGTGGGTAAGTTGAATCCGCGAGATTTGATGGCCTCGAATTGGACATGCTACATCGCCAGCAGGAAGATTTTGGATATGCATTGCTGCAGTGGCATATTTCATTCCTGAAAGCGTTCTCCTGGTTCACTTCGTGGGCTGTAGGCTCGACTGATGATGAAGGAGGAAGGGTGAAGGCGAAGGTCAGGTGTTTAAACAGAACGAGCAACAGTTAAGTAGCACTTTGGGCCCTCTTGCTATAAGAGTATAACAAGACTTTACCTGATCTCGGCAAGATTAATCAATTGCAGTAGAGCTACATGACATATACATATATTGAATAATTGTGTGTGTGTCGTAATATCTATCGTAATATCGAAAAACGGATGACGTATAGAGCGTGATGAGCCGATTGTCTTGAAGGTGTCTCACTTCTTGAAGACATTGTAATGGGTTTTACGATATATGTGTATTTATTATTGATGTATACCTGACATGCGGAGACTAATAAACTAGTTTTCATACTATATAGATCAAATAACAATCTTCTTATATTCTTTAGGATACATATTTATAGCAATTTCGTGAATTTTCTTCTGCTATTTTATATTGAGGTACATCTTTCACTGTAGATGTATGAAAGTCATTCTGTAGTATATTTATAAATAGTTATTTTCTCTGTAGGCGCAAGCACTTGGGCTGTAGACCTTATATAAGATGGAATATATTATGACTAATAAATCAATAGAGATTATCATTAATACAACTCTTTGTGTTCAACGTCTATTACATAAAATTGAATAATTCAGTTGCTCTGAAAACCAGTACTGGGAGTTCTTTTATAACTTTATTGTTTTCATTATTTATGCCATACTTATTTTTGTTATTTCAGTTACATAAAATCATTTTCTTATATAATCAAAGTCAAAATATAAATACCAATTTTCAGAAAACATTTTGTTGTAATACTCAGTACGCCTACTCTTCACGCCTCATTTCATCACTAAATAAAACTTCTTTTCCTTTCTTTTATCGTTACTTGAAATAAAAACAATTTTGTAAGGTATTTGGAAAACAAATGCCTGCCGCCGATACTACTTGGTGCGACTATGTCTGAACCGCCGTCGTGTCATGCCTACTTGAATAGCTTCTCCGACAAAATAGCACCTCACCAGAAACTGGAATTTTATGAAATAACGAGAAACTCAGTTCTTTCTGCTAAAAGCGCTACTGTCTCACCCGTTCAAATCCATACTCTATTGAACCAGCGCATTCAAAACTTGCTACCTCAGGACATTATTTTAATATATAGTGTGTCGATCTATCTAGTGGCTGAGATCTATTATTTACATACCTCTAGTGCCATCTCCTTTATTAATTATGCGGTTTGTTGTGCGTTTTCTTAAAAGCCACCTTACACCTTCCGCGGATTTATTTTCCCTCCATGTCATCCTCAAGGCAGAGAGCCTGGGCGGCACCAGCCTCCGAACATTTCCTGACTGACGCGCCGCCTGGCAAAGTGGACGTAAATCAGATTCGTGCATCAGTAATGATACATGATTCATTAGAGCTATTCACAGAGAAACTTTTCCGCTATAAACTCTTTCAGACAGGTCATAGATGCGTTCGAAAGAATAAAAATAATAATGTTGTGTTTCGAGGGTTTGGGTGTATAGGCCTTGGTTTCGGAGAGGAATTTGCATTTTAAAGTGAGCATTTTCAGCAGTAAGAAAATTACCATAAATAGCAACCTGGTCGGCGCTTGAAACTCGTAGTCCTAATGGCTAAGCATGAGACTCATGCTTTGCCATCCGCTCCAAGTAGGTTGCCAGGACGAGTTGTGATAATTTTCTTCAGTTTTGTTTCTTTGTGTTTTGCATTATATTTTTATTAGCAAATAATGATTTTATTATGTTTTATTATATTTTGGAGGTATGCGTATGTATATTAGACATAAACATATACATTTAACATTTATAAACTTTTATTTATTTATAGTTTGTATACTGTCGAGTATTTATTTATTATAAAATTCTGACTCATTAAAAAGTGTCACAACCTCTGTGCCTATGACTGTACAGTGTTACGGATGAAATTTATATAAAAGCATTTATATTTTTATGCTTTTATATAAATTTTCATCCGCAGCACTCTTCTGTTATAATGAAATTTATAATAAACACTCCGACAGTATACAAATATAAATAGATAAAGTTACAAATGGCCAAATGTATATTTATGTCTCGTACTCTAGGAAGAATATTCCTCTAACTGTAGCACTTAGAATATCTCTGCTTCCTTTGATGATATAGAAAAAGTCAAAGGACGAAAATTATTCGATACAAAGAGACTAGTACTCTGGTAAGAAAATTATTTTTAATGTGACCTTTCACAGATATCAGGTCATAAACATTTTTAAACGAGATGGTATATTTTCCTTAACAGAAATAGTGGCAAAGCAGCAAAAACTAATTCAACTATACAGAATATATTGACCTTCATTTGCTTACGGAACATACTCAACAGATCTTCTGATCGCTGGATTAGACGTGGTGGAAAATTTCTTGGCCAGCTCGATCACCCAGATCTGCTTACTCTTGACTTTTCTTTAGGGACACCTAAAAATAAGAACATCATCGATATTGACAACACCGAAGATACATGAGAAAATTCAGCGTGTGCACCGCAATTACTCCGGAATCTGAAGAACGTAAACAATCATTTTATTCATTAGATTCGAAAGTGTGGAAGTAAGCGGTGATCATTTGAACATCTGTAAAAAGGTATATCTCTTTGTAGTTGCATTGTCAATAAATTTCTTTCCTAAGCGTGATTTTTGTGGTTAAAGTCATTTGAAAGTCAAGCATATTCACCAATAGTTGAATTGTTTTTACAAGCTCATCATTTCGTTAAGGAAGAATATGCCATCTCATTTTAAAATATTTCATGACCTTGATATCTTGTGAAGATGCATGAAAAATAATTTTCTTACCAGTATGATCTCTTTGGATCAAGACAATTTTCGTCCTTATTTTTCATATCATCAAAGGAAGCGAGATGTTCTAAGTGCTGCAGTTGGAAATGCCATAGCCATTATGCCTCCGTGTAATAAAACATGTCGTCATTATAATAAATTATATAATAAAAATACCATTGCAAGCACAAAACAAAATCGAAAAAGAATATCACAACTCAATCTCGAACAACTTTCACGCAGTGTAAATCTGAAGTCTGTAACAACCACCTAGTTCACTTCAGCCAGATTATAGCTATTCATGGTGCGTGCTCCATACGCTGGAAGATGCTCACTCTCGATACCAGTACGTAACGAACTAGTTCGTCACTTCGTCAGGCGGCGCCAGAGCGTCAGGGCGCAGGTGCGCTGGGTTTCTCTGTCGAGGTGAGACCGTAGCGACATTCAATGACGCGATTCGATTGCGCCTGCCAAAGTGAATGCAGGTCAGTGCACGTCATGGCTATCGCTCGAAGTCGTGGAATTTGGTGACTTCGGTCGTTCGCGGTGGCCCCGTCGAGGCGGGATATGTGGCAACAAACGAGTCCTGGGACTCTCGCGAGCAGGCCGGGGACATTTGGTGCGCAGTCAGTTCGTCGCTTTCGGTGCACGGGCAATCACGCATCGGGCGCGCGGACGCAAACGGCATCCGCGTACGCGACGATCGAGGCCGCGGAAGTGTTCACCGGCCACCGCGCGAGTGTCATCGCCTAGCCGCCGTCGGACAGGAAGGTGGGCAGTGCCGAGTAGGCAGGCAGGCAGGCAGACGGTCGCTATGTAACCGCCGCGACGATCCCGTAGCCAGCCGGTGCTCGCCGTTGACCGCCTACGATCCCCGCCAGTCGGCTCATCACCCCGCCGACACGGGCGCCGCCGCCGCCGTCGTTCGACGCCCGCTGCCGACAGCGGCGACGCGAACAACCGCGCGAGACCTGGAGGTTATATCAATGGATTGGCAGGCGCTGTCTCAAACCAGGTCAGTGTTGTGTTCGCTACGCACCGCCGTTGCCGTTGCCGCGCTGCCGCTACGCGGCGTTCACCGACACATACTCCCCTCGTGTCCCCTACTGCCGTCGCGCTGCCGGGGACTGGTTCATCTAAATTTTGTATGTTTTTCATGCGACGGCATGCCAGCGGATGGTGAGACCGACCAGACAATCAAGGTGGGTATCAAGTTGCGATTGTCCGTCGACAACTCCGTTCCTCGCTGTTGCGTACTGTAGTTGAACAAGCTGCGAAGAATTGACCTCCTCCACTCAGGTAACGTATTAGTGTTTAGAAACACGCTTGCGCGTACAAGCCTTATGACTGGCGATCAGAAATTGGAACTGGCAGATGTTCGCTTTGAGCTGGATTGGAAACCGTGCCTGGGAGGCAAACTTTGTAAATCTTGATGATGCAGCCGTTACGGTCTGCTTCAAGATTATGTTTGCATTAGCTCGATCCATAGCGACTGATGCTTTGTTCTGGCTCTTTATCATGATCGTTGTTGCTCAGCAAGATTATCTATGAATCAACAGCTGAATTCCATCACGTTATTCCTGTCGCTCGCGATAAAGCCGTATATTTGCTTTCTAAATATCCCAGAGTATAGATTGTAGGCAAGAATGCCTTAATTCTTAATCATGGCTTAAATGTGTTAGGTGCAATCACAATATGTATCTCTAGTTGCCGATTTATTGAATCGACATTCTTGTTTGAGCAGTGAGCAATGGTCTAGGAACATCGGCAGCAACAGGCGGACATGCCTGGTGAACTTGCTGGTTTTGATTAAAGTGGCTGAGGAGACAGCAATGCTCAAGCGTCACTCAGGTTATCCGATGCGGCTGTGATCCTAACCCTACTATGCGGCACCTGTTTCCCTACCAGGCCTTGGCTAGCGACGGTACGTGGTCAAGCAGCGCCGATCCGGTCGCCTTTCTCTCTGGTTGGTGGACAAATAAATATGCCGACGCTTACGGCATGGACGGCATCATCATCGGCAGCCGGCGGTGGCTTCAGCCTTTACGTTCAGTCAGCCGCCGTTCAACTACTTCAGCAGCAGTGACTTTGGTACATGCAGGAACATACGGGAAGAGGACCGTCGAGGGATTACTATCAGCCTCACGGGCAAGCTATGGCAATCGGCGGCGGTGGTACCGGCGAGATCAAGACCATGTCGAGCAGGGGTGCGGGGTCTGTCGATCGGCAGTGGCGCGATGAGCTGCCCCGGCAGGATCAGCATCCGCGGCAGGCGCAGCGCAGATCAGCCAAACCTGGGCGGAAGGCAAGAAGATTACCTGGGCAAGCGTGGCGAGCCAGCCAGCGAAGCGGTACCGCGCTCTCTTCTCGCAAAGGATGAAAGCGAATACCGCCGCCACCGATCGTGCGGAGTGGCAACATGGACGGCATCAGTACTTGGGGCGGTAAGTCTTCCGCGCCGCCTGCCACAGCGCCGCCGCCGCAAGTGCAGCCACCGATCCGCCGCACCGCCGCCCGTCAGAGGCAGCAACGACGCGGCAGCCGCCTCAGCCGTGCTGGAACAGGCAACCAAATCACCCAGCGGCTGCGCCTGCGACGCGGTCGCAAACGCAGATCCGTGCCGCAATCGCGCAGCAGCAGCAGCACCATCATCAACAACAGCACCAGCAGCGGCAACTGTTCCAGGCAGTCATCGCATCCGGTCATCGACGAGTTAAAGTGAACGGTGCAATCGGCGGACTTCGATCGGGCCGCGCTGGCGCCAGTTCTTCGTAATCCAAGTCCTGCTCGGAACGACATCCATCAGTCCATCAGTACGGTTGGTGCAGCACCGGGCAGAGCAAACAGCTGGATCAGGCTTGCGGGAGGCGAGTCGCGAGGCGCCTCTGTATTTGTTCTTCTCCGTGAACGGTCCGGCCCTTTTGCGGCATGGCGCAGATGGTCTCTGCGTCGATTATCAGTGCAACAGTAGTGTCTGAGTAGCGGGATTAAGTGGAAGGTCAGTTCATGTCGCTGGATTTACGTGAAGGACGTTCTAACGTGCAACTGCGTCACGTGGCTCGAGAACAATGAGAACAAGCCATTTGACCAATTCGCGGACGCAGGAAGTCCCCGCACGCGGGCGTCACGGTTCGTTATCCTGCATACCCTATCGTCACTCCACAGGCATCTTCGACGATTTCAGACTGCGAGCGCCGGCAGATGAAGAGGATCAACGTAAGGCACCGACCAATGCCGCCACAACATCTGCCATTCCTCTTATCCATAGGAACGAGGACCGCCTCGGACATGTCAAGGTCTCATCAACACGGTCATCAGTCTCATCTGCATCAGCGCAAGGTAGATGCTTTGCGTTTTCGATCCGATGGCGAAATCCGCACGGCGCACAGTGAGGACTTTTGTCAAAGGCTGAAAGTCGAAAATCGAAGGTGAAGTTCGAGTTAGGGTCTATCGTCCTTAGGGAATCGATAAAGGACCGTTCCTAGATGAAGATCCGTTGCCCGCCAGTCTCCTATACTATTTTAAGGGTATTCTAGTGTAAAGCCGTTGTATATTTTGGTGAATTTTTGGAAAAAGTATAAGGTTTTAGTAGGGTTTCCTGCTTATTCTATATTTGGTGTATCTTCCAAATTTTGTATTGAGACAATAACTATAAATGGCCTGCATGATATTAAATAAGAACATGAAAAAGTTGGTGTGGTTCCATGACTGGCTATTCTGTCATCTGAAACAAAAACCAAAGATTCTTAATTAGTGAGTGTGGCTATAGCAGGTACAGGAATAGAAAAATGTTGAAAATTTAAACATGATATTGAGAAATTAAGTTTCGATTTGTGCCATTTTTCTGCCATTGAAGATATAGAAATTCAAAACAATATTTCGACTTTGTGTGGTAGAGAATATAGCCACCATATACTGAAGATGTGTGCAAAAGCCGTCAATTGATTAACTGGTTTTGAGATATCATGGGAACCAATTTGCTGGCTGTAGTTTCGAAAACACATTAAAGTTTTCTTGATTACATAGGATAATGTGCCGATCAATCAGCTGATCCAGGGCCATACAGGGACATTCCTCTTGTTCGTAAGTATACAGAATGATCTCTTCCCTGCGTTCGTTCTCTGATCTCGAGAGGAAGGTAGTGGGCCTTGTCCCGGGCAGGTGTCTGAGCTTCGTTCCAGGAGTTTGCGCACATCACCGCTTGCTGACCAATACTAGCTCCATCGCGTTCATAAGTTGAAATTGGCGCAAATCGCTGTGAAATTATAACTGCCAGGAGATATTGCTGTTCAACAACTTTCCGCCAGCGTAGAGTGTTTTAGATAAAGTCCAAATCAATGAATTTAGAGATTCATTGTACTGTAACCTGTATACAAAGGCTCCCAATTAGATATGCGATAGCCCCAAGAATAAACGATCTTTGACCTACAAATACTAACACAATGCTCCGGTGTGTGCCGCGCGGTCAACCGAGCGCGCCAGAGGTTAACCTATTGAGTGCTATTACTTTGTTAATTTGCAGATGGGCTGAAATCTCTTCTCGCGGACATGTATTTTCCTTACCATATGCTTGCAAATATGCCCAAAAATTCGATTTTCTGACTTGCTATAGAATACTACATGATCGGCAGGTATGTCCAGTTGAAGGTAGGCCTATGGGCGGCACACGTTCCTCGCGCATCATGAATATTTCACTGAGCTTTGAGTGTTTAATGCTTTGTAAATAAAGTGGTAATCAAGTTCTGCAAAAGTGGATGTAACTGGAGATCGTAGATTTTCTTATTTACATTTTGAACAACGCTCGTCGTGTTCGATTTACGACGCGTAACGATAGTCCATTAAAGTTGATATTTTCTAATTAATATTTACTTCGTATGAACTTTAGTTGCAGATCCGCGCTCTCTTTCATCTTGTAGTCTGTGCTATGTAGCTAAAATTCACAATAATTAGCTATATACTATCTGCTACTCTTATTATTACAACTACCTTATTACTTTTCTCGATATATCGAAAGTATTCGAATATCAAAATGTTTTATCACCAAAAGTTCATGGCAAAACCTTGCATTACTTAATGATTAATAAGTTTTGAAAAGTGTTGTTTACATAAATGTTTGAAAAATTGCTAAAATTTTATTGACGTCATTAAATAGGCATTTATGCCATGAAATTTTGCTATAAGGCTATTTAATATTTAAACTTATAAAATAAACTCTACCCTGCACCGTGTGGGTGTATTTTCCAGACATTCTCGAATCTGGTTACCGTAATCAGCAGCCCCAAACATTCATTGACATCGATATTGATGGTGCTGTAGTTCCTTCTGCTATATTGAACCCATGGTACATTTTGCAAATTTACATAGTGGATTCATGATCAACAGCCTCGAAACTCTAAGTCTACTAAGTTTGCAAATCATTGATCCTCGATTTATGTACATTTGGCGAGTTCCCCACCGTGCGGCGCCGCCATTGATTCTGAACGATGATCTATGAAGCGTTTCATTGCAGGAACATGCTTGTGCCGCAGCCGGAAGAGGGCTCGCGCCAGTGGTATGGATATTGCAAGAGCATGCCGCCGTTAACAGGATAAAGAGCGCATGCGGTGTTATCGTCTACCATACCTTTGCTTTCCAGATCACGGTGACTTCTGATTTTCTGTGACTGGGTAGCATTCGTCTCGTCGACACGGCTGCGTTGTTCTTTCAATTAAATGATTAATTCGATAGTAGAATAGCAGTAAGCGTCACATCGTAAATAAACCGCAACTAATATCAGAGGAAGCGGAAGACGAGCAGGAGAAGGATAATACACTATTTCGAGGAATATTTGGCTCGCCTTGTTGACGTTGAAGCGTATAGTGTGAATTGTTGCGTATTATATTCATCGAAAGGTGTTTTCTTAATGCAAATAAAACAGGACAGAAGAAACGAGGGGATTGGGAAAGGGAAGGAGAAGAAACGAGAGACGCGGTATAGAAGGAAAAAGAAGCATGGCAATCATGGACTAATCCTTGTAAAATGCTTTAAACTTTTATTGAAATGGAAAAATCTATGCAAGGGTACTATATAATAAGTGTCATTCGGATCAGTTACATTATTTTTGAAAAATGTGGGCAATTTAATCCGTTGCCGGCTATACAGAAGGATCAGATACTCCTTAATTGTTAATGGGGTGCAGGGCTTGATATTACAACAAGCGTTTTCAGTTGTATTTATAAGCCATCATGCTTCACAGAACCAAGTGTACAGAAAATTATTGGCGTTTATTTTGGCGCATATTCTATATCTCTGCATTACTTTTGAATATATCATCTATTATTATATTATTCATGAACTACAGAGAATGAGTTGAGATAATATAACGAAGTAGAATAATACTGCAATTAATCTGTAATGCACGATGACGACAGTCATAATTATTATGCCATTGGTATTTCAAGGTCATAGTTCTTATTATTGGACCATCTCATTCTCTCTCTCTAGCCTTTCACTACATATACATCCTTCACAGTGATGGCCAAGACGGAAGTGATGCTAGATAATACGGAAACAGAGCTTTCAGAATTTCTTCTCGACACGCAGCAGACAGCACACAAATGGATTTTCTCACTAAAACGTGTTTTATTTCGAGTAATGACAAACTTGACGATTTGCATTTGGCATGTTCGACACCTAGAAAAATTGACTTAGAAGTGACTACTTTAGGCCGCATAATTGTAAGTTTGTCATTATTATTTGGAATCATCTGCATGGGGCAGTGCTATTTCCATGGGAGAACTACTGGAGGTAAGGGGGCCTGCTTTAGAACGCTGAAAATAAGGTATAATTTTACAGATTTGTTTAGAAACTGTACAGCGAGATGTTATAAAACTTTGATGCATTTATCAATACGTTTAAAGATAAAAATTTTTGATTTGAATATATCATGTGAGGGTCGTCCTGGAGAAATCTTAATTGCAGCCGCGTCATGACATTGCAAGTGGTGAGCATTCTCCTGCCTCCAATTTCGTCTGAACTGAAAAATTGAAATATATTATATTGTCAGATTTCCCATCGTCATTAGACAAGAGAAGAAAAAGTTGAAGATTGCCAAAATGGTGGGCTTAGAATTGCAAAGTACGATTTTAGACAAGTTGTTGAACTTTTCATTGCAAAATAATTGTTGGCAATGTTTTGTAGATATTAAAGGAGGTTCATCGACATTAGAATTCATAAATAGCGAGAAATGTTCAATTTTTGGTTTGGATGGGAATTTGGAGTGAGAATGCTCGCAGATTTTGCGATAACACATAAAATGCCTCCAGGACGTCTACAAACAATATATTCAAATCAACAATAATTACATCTTCGCTGTACTAATAAATACGTCAAAGTTTATAATGATCCGCTATCTTTCTTCAAAACAATTCGTAAATTATACCTTATTTCAACGTTCACTTTGAAAACTCTAAGAGATGCTGGAGTTGCTAGTGAACTATTTTCACTTTATAGCGATGGTAATTGCAGTTTCGAAATTCTCTTTATTGCTTTTGCAGAATAAAAATCCTTTTCTAGATGAAGTATAGATAGAAAGAAAGTCGCTCTACAGGACTTTATATAAAATGGCAAAAAGTTCAAACTTGCATTTGTCTTTCTAATGTTCCATTTTGAATATAAAGTCCTGTAGGCGGACTTTCTTTATCTATAACTTCATTGTGGAAAAATTTTCTAACAACAAGAGAATTTTCGAAACAATATCATATGAATAATAATTCATAACACTCAACATCTCTATGAGAACCTGCTTTGAACGCTGAAATAAGGTATATTTTGCAGATTGTTTTGAAGAAACTATGCAGCGGATCATTATAAAACTTGATGCATTTTATCGTGCATGTTTTAAGATAAAAATTATTTTTGATTTGATATATCGCTCGTAAGGAGTCGTCTGGAGAAATCTTAGTGCAGCCGCTTGTCATGGCATTGCAAATTAGTGAGCATTCTCCTGCCTCCAGAATTTCGTCTGAACACAGAAAATTGAAATATGTATAGGTATTTGTAGTTCCCATCTGTCCATTAGACCAAGAGAAGAAAAAGTTGAAAAGTGCCAAAATGGTTGACTTAGAACACCAAAATTGCGATTTTTAGGCAAGGATTGTTGAACCTTTCATGCAAAAATAATTGTTGTAATGTTTTATAGTGTAAAGGTTCATCGACATTAGATTCATAAAATAACGAAAATGGCTGAATTTTCGAATTCAAATGAGGTAGAGGCAGAAAATATCCTGAACACAATACCGCTCGAATGCCTCAGAACGACCTCTGAAACGACTATATTCAAATCAACAATAACCACTATCTTCAGCCTCATACTAATAAATAAATAATTTATGCATTATTAATGCATGTTTGAAGATAAAAATTATTTTTATTTGAATATATCGCTCATGAGTCGTCCTGGAGAAATCTTAGTGCAGCCGCGTCGCCGGCATTGCAGGTGGTAGGCATTCTCCTGCCTCCCAGGAGTTCATCTGAACTGAAAAGAATTCAAATATATTTCTCGTTATTTATGGTTATCGTCGATGAACCAAGAGAAGAAAAAGTTGAAAGTGCCAAATGGGTAGACTTAGGAACACAAAGTACGATTTTAGGCAAAGTTGTTGAACTTTTTCATGCAAAATAATTATTTTAGCAATGTTTTATGAATATTAAAAGGTTCATCGACGATGGTCATAAATAACGAGAAAATATTCAATTTTTCAGTTTGGATGAAATTTGGAGACGGGAGAATGCTCACCAATTTGCAATGCCAACCTAAGATGCCTCCAGGACGACCTCTACAATATATTAAATCAACAAATATTTTATCTCTAAACATGTATAATAATACATCAAAGTTTATGCATTTATTAGTACATGTTTGAAGATAAAAATTATTTTGATTTGAATATATCGCCTGTAGAGGTGATCATGGAGAATCTTAGTGCAGCCGCGTCGCCGGCATTGCAGTGGTGAGCATTCTCCCTGCGCCAATTTAAATCTGAACTGAAAAGGGTGAATAATATTTATAAATTATTTATGAATTCCATCGTCGATGAACCAAAGGAGAAAAGAGTTGAAAAGTGCCAAAATGGTTGGGCTTAGAACACAAAAGTACGATTTTAGGCAAAGTTATTTGCTTGAACTTTTCATATTTAATAATTGTTTAACTTAGTATTTTATGAATATTAAGGTTCATCGACGATGGAATTCATAAATAACGAGAAAATATTTCAATTTTCAGTTTGGATGAAATTTGGAGGCAGAATGCTCATAATTTGCAATGCCGGCTGCATAAGATGCCTCCAGGACGACCTCCACAGGCGACATATTCAATCAACAAATATTTTTGTCTTTAAAACATGTATAATAAATGCATCAAAGTTTTATGCATTTGATAGTACATGTTTGAAGATAAAAATTATTTTGATTTGAATATATCACCTATGAAATCGTCCTGGAAAATCTTAGTGCAGCAAATCATAACGTGCAAATTGGTAGGCATTCTCCTTTCAAATCGTGAACAATTGAATATATTCTCGTGTATGAATTTCATCAATCGATGAACAAGAAGAAAAAGTTGAAAAGTGTAGAAATGGTGGGCTTAGAACACAAAGTACGATTTTTAGGCAAAGTTATTCAGACTTTTCCTTTTAAAATAATTGTTTAGCAATGTTTTATGAATATTAAAGAGTTCATCTGACGATGAATTCATAAATAACGAAAATATTTCAATTTTCAGATTTGGATGAAATTTGGAGGCAGGAGAATGCTCACCAATTTGCAATACTTGGCTGCCTAAAATGCCTCCGGACGACCTCTACAGGCGATATATTCAAATCAAAATAATTTTATCTTTAAACATGTACTAATAAATGCATCAAGGTTTTATAATGATCCGCTGTATAGTTTCTCCAAACAAATTCGTAATATACATACCAGCGTTCCTAAAGCAGGCTCACATAATTAGCGGGCGTCACAAGAGATTGACAGAAAGAGCGTAAGTGATCATTTACATGTGGCAACAATTGAGCAGCCGTTAATTCTCATTGAGGCCATGCCAGAAATTTCTCGCCCCGTGCATGCGTTCACGTCGACATCGTCTCGAGGAGGCTTCGCATTCGCGAGGATTTCCGCTCATCCTCAGCATTTTTCCAGCCTCGACGTACGTCATCACTGCTCTGCCAGGAAGTATTCACGCAGGTTTCTCCGCGCTTCCTGGCAAACTTATCATGGTAGCCTCCGACGTGCCGATACGAACAATCAGCCCCAGTAATGATAAAACGATGATTGAACACGTCGATGGCAGCAATGAAGATCCGCGGCGTGCTTCTCCGGATGTTCCCTTCCGTGCTGGCTTTGGTACGCGCCAGACAGGAAGCAGCCCTCGTGCTTGACGATTGCTTCTCGATCTCGTTGATCCGAACTTGGCACCGTCATCGATTGTACTCCAACGCGAAGTCGCGATGCTCCATCCTCCGGATGCGCGTCCATCCATGAATGGCGCAGTTTCTTCAGGAAATTCACCAGCTGACGGGTGACGTTCTTCCTTGGCGCTCTCGGCAGGAGGCAGCATGTATCTGGGACTGCCGGGTACATGTGCGGCGGCGTCGTGCCTCGGCGCCGGCCTCCTCGCTCTCGTAGGAGGTGGAACCGCGCTCGTTTGCAGTACCCAGCGCGTCGAATGCTTGCGCGTAAAGGCGTCGCAGTCGTGCAGCAGAGCTCCCGGCCGAATTCAGAATCATCTCTTATTAGCATCCGTTCAACAGATTAAACTGCATGCGGTACTCGATTAAACAAGTGGATAACAAATGACAACCAATTACTCTAAAATCGCGCGGTGTGCAGTACTCGACGACTTCCAGGATCACCATACTCCATGTAGTCACTCCCGGATGCCCAGACGGCAGATTCTTCAGTCGCCCGGCACGCGTGTTCGCCTGGTAGCATCGGCACGGGTCTTTGTGACCGTTGCGCTCATGCTGTCTCACCGATCGCTACGCTGGTGTCGTCCGTGGAAAGTACATGCACCCAGTAGCGATCGCACGATTCCCACGTGGCATCGAAGCGAACACACCATGCCGTCGTAATTGGAAAGCGTCGCCTGGGATCATCGATGATTGTCGTCGTCGGTGTCGTCGTTGATTGATGTGCGTTGCTCCGTGTAGGATCCACGGCAGCTCTCCCTCTCACCCACGTCGATGACCCTGATACTCAGGACTCTTTGAGTAGAATGGGTCATGAGGTCGCAATGTGATAAACAGTCCCATAAATGCCTGCAGGAGACGCATAATTTTTTAATGAAAAATTCGTTTGTTATGTTGTCAATATAAAACAACGATCCGTTGTACACGTCACGCGTCAATTCCGACGTTGAAGTCTTTCCAGATAAATAAGTCTCCTTTGCTCTTTCGAACTCTGTCGCGCCTCACCAGCTTTCCTGCTTGAAACGCCAATTGTCGACCACAGGCTCAATCACAAGTATGCGTATCGTCTTCCAGAATAATAAAATAATGTTTACGTGGCGGCAGAGCGATGAATCTGTGCGGAAGAATTCAAGACATTCCTGACGAAAGTAGGGCCCTTAAAACGTAGGCCTTGTGCGAATACTGCATAATGGGGGCGAATCGTCGATACGCGTGGCGGGCGAGCGACCGTAAGTTAGCGATGGATCGTACCTGTTGGATTGAATATAATTAATCAGTATAAAATAGAATGAAATCGAATGGATGCGTAAAGTTGAGAAAGAATAGAAACAAAATTCGCATAACAGTTCCCCAGATAGCCAAGTCTGCCCGAAGCAGATGAGTGCTAACTATTCTGCTTTCAACTATTGCCAGCCAAAGACAACAAATTTGATGACAAAGTTTGTGCTAACGATTAATTCGACAAATTGGTGCCAGAATGAACAGGCTTGCTCACAAAACCTAAGAACAGGTTGGCGGCAGAACACGGAGCAGAATCCCGCAAACTGGCTCAAAGTCAGTTATGTCGACGAGACCGAGCAAGAATTTGCGCCGCGGAATCTAAACGTAGCGGATTGGCACAGAAGCGACAGGATCCGCAGCTTTTGGACAGTATTCAAATTTGCAGGCTATGAATATGTGTTTCGTGCGCACCGCTAATGCAGGTGCAATGCGTCAGTTCTTGCTCGATGTTAAGATTTAGCCTACAGTTATATAAGTTAATATACGCGCTTGGCACGATAAATATAATTTTCTGAACATTTTGCACTCAGTCGGCAACAGAGGCTCCCATGACACGTCCACGTAGTTCGCACGGCTAAACGCATCTGAAGTTCGAAAGCGAAATTCGGACTTTTCGGATTAGAACAACTTAACAATAAGGAGGAGATTGCAACGAACTGTCAGAAGACACATCAATGATATTACTTTAATTGTAACAAACAAAAAGTGCGTTCTTTTAAAAATTTATAGTGTGTTAATAGGTAAACACATGCTTTAATAATCGTAAGCATATGAATGCCCAAAAAGCTGCAGATCTGTTCAGTTTCTCCTTGTCGAATCTGCCTCAGATGTTAAATCCTGCTCGTTTCTGCTGCGCATCTGCCGTCAGAGTCTGTTATGTTAGAGGTTTCTGCTGCAGATCACTATTCTAACATCGGAATAACGGATGCCAATTTGCTATCAACTTCTGCAGTAATCTGTGTCAATCTGTGGCAGATTGCACATTTGCTACCAGATATCGCAAGTCTGCCGAAAGCAGATGAATGCTAACTATCTACTATCAACTATTGCCAGCCAGAGACAACAAATTTTGATACAGAGTTTTGTTAACGATTAATTCGACAAATTGGTGCCAGAAATGTAACAGAGCTTGCCCTGCAAAACCTAAGACACAGGTTGGCGGCAGCCGAAGCAGAATCACGCAACATGGCCTCGAGTCTCGGATTGTCGACAGAAACGGCAAGATTTGCGCGCGCGAATCTAACGGATTGGCAGAAACCGAACAGGATCCGCAGCTGACGTATTCAAATTTACAGGCTATGAAATGTGTTTCGCTGCTGGCACGCTATGCGGTGCACGCGTCGAGTTCTTGCTCGATGTTAAGATTTAGCCTCACAGTTATAAAAGTTAATATACGCCTTGGCACGATAATATTAATTTTCTGAACATTTTTTTGCACTCGCGGCACAGATCCCATGGACAACGTCATCGTAGTTCAACGCACGCACTAAGCAATCTGAAGTTCGAAAAGCGAAATTCGGACTTCGGATTAGAACATTAACAATAAGAGAGTTAGCAACGAACTGTCAGAAGACACATCAACCAAATGTACTTTAATTGAACAAACAAACAATCGTTCTTTTAACAATTTATAGTGTGTTCAAAGGTAAACATGTGCTTTATATAATCGTAAATATGAATGGCCAAAGCCAGATCTTTCGGTTTCTGCCGTCAATCTGCCGTCAAGATAGTTAACAGATCCTGCTCGGTTTCTGTAATCTGCCGTCAGAGTCTGTTTAGGGTTCGCTGGCAGATCACTATTCCTAACGTCCTTGGACATAACGGATGCCATTTGCTAATCAACTTGCGGTGATCTGTTGTCGATCTGCTTTGGCAGATTGCCACATTTTAACTTGAGTAGCCAAGTCTGCCGAAACGAGATGATATAACTATCTGCTATCAACTAGCCTTGGCCAAAAGACAGCAAATTTGATACAGAAGTTTATTTGTTAACGATTAATTCAACAGAGTGGTGCCAGAAATGTAACAGAGCTTGCTCACAAAACCTAAGAACAGGTTGTGGGCGAAACCGAGCAGAATCCGCAAACATGGCTCAGAATCGGATTGTCGACAGAAACCAGGCAAGATTTTGCGCGCAGAATCTAACGAGCAGATTGGCAGAAGCCGAGCAGGATCCGCAGCTTTTGTGGTGGTATTCAAATTTACACGGCTATGAATATAATGTTTTCGCTGCGCACCGCTTTAATACCCAGTGCACGCGTCAATTCTTGCTCGATGTTAGATTGCTTCTGATTATATAAGTTAATATACGCGCCTTGGCACGATAATTTTTGAACATTTGCACTCAGCTGGAGGCTCCCCATGGACCAGCATCCGTAGTTCACACTTTGGCACAACCAATCTGAAGTTCGAAAGCAGAATTCGGACTAGATTGAACAAATTAACAATAAGAAAGTTGCGGCAGGCCTCAGAAGAACATCAAAGCCATTCATGGCGCAAATTGAACAAACAAACAAATGCGTTCTTTAACAATTGCCAATTGTGTAAAATGAAACACGTAACAATATATCAGCAAATATGAATGGCAAAAGCTGCAATTCTGTTGGTTTCTGCCGTCGATCTGCCGTCAGATATTCAACAGATCCTGCTCGGTTTCTGCCGCCAATCGCAATCAGTCTATTGCTTAGTTCTGCTGAATCACTATTCTAACGCGGACATAACGGATGCCAGTTGCTATCAACTACGCGAGTGATCTGTTTGTCGATCTGCTGGCAGATTGTACGCATTTGCTTACCCAGATAGCCGTCTGCCGAAGCAGATGATGCGCAACTATCTGCATATCAACTATTGCCAGCCAAAGTTAACAAGTTGATACAGAAGTTGTTGTTAACATTAATTGATAGAGTGGTGCCAGAAATGTAGCGGAAAGCTTGCTCACAAAATCTAAGAACAGGTTGGCGGCCCGGCCGAGGCAGAATCCGCAAACGCCGAAACCGAAGTCAGATTATCGGCAGAGCCGGTAAAGATTTGCGCGCCGGAATCTAACGGCGGCGGATTGGCAAAACCGAACAGGGATCGCAGCTTTTGACAGTATTCAAATTTTGCAGCTGGAATATGTGTTTCCTTTGCCGCTATACGGTTACGCCTCGAAGTTCTTGCTCGATGTTAAGATTTAGCCTACAGACATAAGTTAATATACGCTTGGCACGTGTAGTAATTTTCTGAACATTTTGCACTCGCGGCACAGAGGCTCCATGGACAACGTCCGTTCACGCACGCTTTAAACAATCTGAAGTTTCGAAAGCGAAATTCGGAAACTGATTCGACTCGTCTCAACAATAAAGAAATTGCGCAACGAACTGCTCGAAAGACATCAAACTAAAATACCACTTTGGGTAAACAAACAACTTCAAATGCGTTCTTTTAACAATTGTAATTGGTAAAGTAAACACATGCTTTAATATATCGTAAAAATATGAATGGCCAAAGCTGCAGATTCACCATTGGTTTCTTGCCGTCCGTCTGCCGTCAAATGTTAACAGATCACTGCTCAGTTTCTGCCATGATCTGCCGTCAGAGTCTGTTAGGTTCTTTGTGAATCACTATCTAACGCGGACAACGGATGCCAATTTGCTATCAACTATGCGGTAATCTGTGCCAATCTGCTGGCAGATTGCATTGCTTACTGGTGCGCTTACTCCGCAGGGTCTGGGGCGTCAGCATACCAGTTGGTCTGCGTCTGTCGGCTTCCTTCCGATGCCGTATTTGATGTCGCGTACCTGGGAAAGCCATTGGACATCAGTTTGTGTGGCAATTTGTAATCCCTCACCTTATGGAATATAAAGAGCAATTATATTCTTGCCTTGACCTACTACTTGGTTCGACTTCTCAAAGTGATAAATTCAGAGCAATCCGTGTTCTTTTAAGCAGATTCGCCTATAAAAACTGAGAATGCACCAACGCGTTGTTCGAATACTCACTGACGTCTCGAAAGTATATCCCGGTAAAGGGCAGACCTGCCATACTAATCAAAATATACCAACATAAAACTCAGACCAGCAGATCTCCGTGTCAAAGCGGACATGTCGCGACTCACGATATTTATGCTGTGAACTTAGACATCTATAACAGCGCGACTATCGGTTAATTTTATCAGCCATGGTGGCCATAGAATCCTATGATCTGAATCTCCTTCATTATTATTATGATTATGATGTGTACCAGACGGGCATGAAAGAATAGCGCAGTTTTCTTTGACCATTGTTGCTCAGAACTTATTGACGACGATGGGTATTCGGATGGTTTCTGCTAAAGAAGAAGTCGCATTGCGTGGATCACAAACTCATTGTGTGGAGAATCGCCATGCAACCGGACAGGCGCTGACCGCAGGCAGTAATCAGCCATGAATGCGATATTGCGGAATAGCCTTACGACACTCCTTCGCCGCCGCGCAGGCCATCCACCGCCGATCCCGCGCAGTGCGTTGTTGTACAGGTGAATAATTTTGCTCATGGGACCGTCACCGCGGCCACCTTAACAATCAAACGTTTCATCGTAGGAAAATTCCGCAGGCAAAGTTGTTTACGGTGGCAAACATTTCGGGAAGTGAAAGTTTTATGGCCGATTATCGCTACCATTGCGTGATACAATATTCACCTCTATAACGAATCAGTCATAGGGTGATGCGCGCCAAATCCTGGCCCAAAGTCCGTATCACTCATCACCCATAGTCTGTAATGCCTAAGGCCGCCGTACAGCGGTATGAGTCGAGTCAGCCTCTTGCCAGGCCAGGCAGCATGGCGTAGACGGCCTGGCCGATGGGCGGCCCGGTAAGCGTTACCAACGTCGTTGCCGCCGTGCTGGCTGCCGAACGCCGCGGTGAGCGCTTGCAGGAGAAAGCAGACAGTCTCGTCACTCTGTTCATCTGCATGGCTGATTAAAATTCAGAACAGTTCGTCGTGTTTGTCGATTGTTTGATCATTGAAACTTAGTAATAAGGGGACTGCCGTCATATCGCGTTTCCGCATCTACCTGGGGTAGACATCAATGGATCTCGCTACTGTTACCCTTTGGCTTTGGCACTGCAAATCATTCTGACTTTGCGTTGCCGTGCTGCTGTCGCGCAAGGACCCTCCGGATCTGAAACAACACCGTCGTCTCCTTTTTGGTCCTGGCAGGCGCCAAAGTACGTCGTCGTTGTCGCCTTCTCAGCGTTGTCGCGCGATACCAGTATCCTCCTGTTCTGCCACGGCACCACAGATGCGTGCACGATCAACGCGACAGGCAGGCCAACAACAAAGCGGCTATCAAACTACCCCGCAGCGGCATCGATCCCAGCATTAACGCTGAAAATAAACGGAAGATCAAACATCATTCATCAAGTCGACATTCTTGTTCAATTAATCGGTTCTTTACTCGTATTATTAGGAGTGTGATTTAGTTTGAGGTTTGGCAATTAGCCTGTAGTGTCAGTTTGTTCCCAATAGCTGTTTCCGATAACTGTTGTGCTTACAGTGTTGACAGTATACTTAACATTTAATGTACATTATAGACAATAGATGCAATATGAGTCGATATTTGTATCATAATAAAATGCAACTTCCGAAACAACATTTTCGACATGGTACTCTTGTTTTAATCAAAGAAAACTGCGGCTGACAGTTGTAAATTCTTGTCTGAAACTTGGATGTCTGCCCATCAATTAAGACGATGAATATAGGTTTAGACGCTTTTCAAAGTGGTCATACTGATGCAGGACAAAGACGCTCAGGACAACCAAAACTTGAAAGAGCAGATTTGCAAGCATTATTGGACGAAAATCCACTCTAATCCACTTCAGAACTTGCAGAACATTAAATGTTGATGTGCAGCAGTTACCAGCATTTTACATGGTGGAAAATTCAGAAAAATAGGTTGGACATCAATTATCGGAAAGTGCCATTGAACATTGCATTTCGTTGATCGCCAGGCAAAAGAGTCTTTGTCTCAGGATTATTGCTATGGATGAAAAGTGATCTATTTGATAATCCGTAACGCAGAAAAATCATGGGTGGATCGCAGCCACCATCATACTTATCCATCCGAACGCATAATATCACAGTTGAAAAGTAATGCTCCGTATTTGGGGTGGGATAGTGACTATGGACGCTGTGAAATCCCACTGAGACTGTCACGGCGTCTGATCGTTATCGACACCAATTGTACAAGTTGAAGCAAGCTGCGCACAAAGACGACCACCAATTGCGAGTAAACGACGGAAAGTGATTCTTCTTCGTGACAAGCTCGACGCTCGACGTTGGCGTTATCAGTAGACAAAGCACTGTGGAGAGCTAGGGAGTCTTCCGCAACCCCGCGGTATTCTCACATCGATGTGCCATTATTTTCAGGTCAGTGCAACCTTTGGAGGATACACTTTTCATAATTTCGAAAGTGCAGAAATTCGTGACAGATGCGATCGACTCAAAAGAAGAGTCATTTTATCGTGGTGGAGATCCATCTCTTGCCAGAGCATTAAATGTTGATCATGCAACAGTTACCAAACATTTACATGAAATGGAAAAATTCAGAAGGGAAATGGGTTCAGCATCAATTCTCGGAAAGTGCCATTGCGAACCGGTTGTTTGCATTTCGTTGATCGCCAGGCAAAAAAAGAAGAGTCTTTGTCTCAGTTGTTACTGGGAATGAAAATTGGATCTATTTGATGATAATCCGAAGACCAAGAAAATCTAGGTGGATCAGGCAGAACCATCAACATCACTCCGAGGCAATATTCCGGTTGAAAAGTAATGCTCTGTATTTGGTGGGATGGTGTACTGATAAGCTGTTAATCCGCACGAGACTGTCACGGCTGATCTTATCCAACCAATTGTACAAGTTGAAGCAACATTGCAAAAACGACCACCATGCGATGTAAACGGGAAAGTGATTTTCTTCGTGACAACGCTCGACCTGACGTTGCGTTTATGGTGAAAACACTATTGAACTTGAATGGAAGTCTTACTTTGCATATCATGCGATTATTTGACGTCGGTAAACACGCTTTAGAGGATACCACTTTCATAATTCGAAGAAGTCGCGAAAATTGTCGACAGATGGATCGACTCAAAAGAAGATCATTTTATCGTGGTGGAATCCATCTCTTGCAGGGACATTAAATGTTGATCGTACAACAGTTACCAAACATTTACTGCAGAAATGGAAAAATTCAGAAAGAAGGAAATGGGTTCGACATCAATTTCTCGGAAAGTGACGTAACCGGTTGAACATTTTGCATTTCGTTGATCGCCAGGCAAAAAAAGAAGAGTCTTTTGATTGGAGTTATTACTGGATGAAAAGTGGATCTATTGATAATCCGAAAAGCGCAGAAATCATGGGTGGATCCAGGCGAACCATCAACATCCACTCCGAGACGCAATATTCACGGTTGAAAAGTAATGCTCTGTATTTGGTGGGATAGTGTACTATGAGCTGTTAAATCCGCACCGAGACTGATCGCGGCTGATCGTTATCGACACCAATTGTACAAGTTGAAGCAAGCATTACCAAAACGACCACCAATTGCGAGTAAACGACGGAAATGATTTTCTTCGTGACACGCTCGACCTGACTGTTGCGTTATCAGTTGAAACAAACACTATTAAGCTTGAATGGAAGTCTTACCGCCCCGCGTATTCTCCATGCGATTATTAATTTGTTCCGGTCGATGCCACGCTTTGGGGATACACACTTTCATAATTTCGAAGAAGGCGAAAATTCGTCGACGAATGGATCGACTCAAAAGAAGAGTCATTTTATCTGGTGAGATGTCCATCTCTTGCCAGGCATTAAATGTTGAATTTCGTCAAAGACAAACATACATGAAAGGGAAAAATTCAGAAAGGGAAGAATGGTTTCGACATCAATTACTCAGAGAAAGTAGCCATTTGACCAGTTGAACATTTGCATTTCTTGATCCAGGCAAAAAGAAGCTTTTGATCTCAGGATTGTTGCTGAAGGGATGAAAAAGTGGATTATTTTGATAATCCAGAAACGCAGAAAAATCTGCCGGTGGATCCAGGGCGAACCATCAATCATCCCTCCGGGCGGCCATATTCACGGTTGAAAATTAATGCTCTATTGTGGTGGGATGAGTGTTAGCTATGAGCTGTTAATCCTGCACGAGGCTGATGCAGTCTGATCGTTTATCACACCAATTGTACACAGTCAAAACAAGCAGTTGCACCAAAACGAACCACCAATTGCGATAACGACGAAGTGATCACGTTCAGTGACAACCTCGACCTTTTCAGTTGTTTATCAGTGAAACAAACACTATAGAGCTTTGAAGGGAAATCTTCGCCCGCTTTTGCTCTCATGCGATTATTATTTGTTCAGTCGATGCAACACGCTTTAGAGGATACCACCTTTCATAATTTCGAAGAGGCGAAAATTCGTCGACGATATGGATGACTCAAAAGTGTTCCATCGTATGGTGAATCCTCTCTGCCAGAGGCATTAAATGTCGTCGTACCATTTGGAACTCAAACATTTAGCATGAAAGGTGAAAATTCGAAAGGGAATGGGTTCGAAACATCCAATTAATCGGAAGTGCCTGGCAGACCGGTCTCAACGATCTGCATTTCCGTTGGATGCAGGCAAAAAGAAGATCTTTGCTGTCGAGTTTTACTGGGGATGAAAAAGTGATTTATTTGATGAATCGAAACGCAGAAAATCATGGGTGGATCGGCGCAACCATCTCCACTCCGGGAGCGAATATAGCGGTTGAAAAGTGTGCTCTGTATGTGGAGATGGTGTGCTAGGGCTTTAAATCGCACACGATGTACACGCTGATCGTTATCACACTCATTTTTGTTGCCTAATTGAAGCAAGCTTGGACGATTAAAGCGACACGCATGTGCGATAGACGATGAAAGTGATTCATTCTTCGTGCACAACCTCGACCTGACGTTGCAGTTATCGAGTAAACAACCACTTTTCTAGAGCGAATGGCAAAGTCTTACGCCCTATTCTCCATGCGATTATTATTTGTTCGGTCGTTGAACTACCTTTAGAGGATACCGCTGCCATAATTTCGAAGAAGCGCGAAAATTCGTCGACGAATGGATTCGACTCAAAAGAAAATGACACATCGGGTGTGGAATCCATCTTCTACCATGAAAAGATGGGAAAAAGTTAAGAAAAGGAAGAAATATTGTTTGTTAAGGTATTCATTCGTTGTCAATTTAAATACATGCGTTGTTAAAACCCCTCAAAACTAAATCACCCCTAATTAATGCTTACATTTAGGTTCCGTCGGGTGCGACCAAAAACATTAACCGGCAGCGAAGTTCGACCGTATGCGCTAGCGGGAGAGGATAGCGGAGACCCTCGTTCAACGCGACGGGTTTGTTGGACTTGAAGCACAGATGTTTCAGGATCCAGAAGATACAGAACGGACACGAATCCGTTGAGCTGGGGCTGGCGAACCAGGATGCGCTATGTGGAACAAGGCTATCACTGCTCCTACAAACGAGCAGTCAAAGCACGAGGCAGTTGAGGATCTAGAAGGCGTTTACTCATGCATCCGTTGCAAGCAACGTCACGTGGATCGTTAGCGCTTACTAACCGGCGGTCCCTGCCGCATCGGCGAAAATCCACGGTGCACCAAACAATGATGCGTTACGGATGGAAGTCGGAACGCGGTTGCAGCAGTAGGCCAGATACCGGACCCGGCTAGGTGGACATTCACCCTATCATCAATGCCACCTCGTGGCCTCATACACGGCAGGACGTCACGATGCGCCCTTTCGCTGTATCAGGACTGGGAACGAGGTAGACAGGCAGTAAGAGGACGAAACGATTTCTGTAGCAGAGTTCTGATTAAAAGATTTAAAAAGACAAATAAATAGCGTGACACTGCGTGCCTGGTTTCTATTGGTGCAGGCGGAACGAAGCTTACTTCACCTTATATCCTATCAGATCGGCACGGCGATCTCAAAGAGTCGCCAAGATGCAGGCTTGGAATATCGTGAGCCCGGCAACGCGACGCTCGTCCGAAGCTGTTGGCGACGTCGTTGCCCATGCCGAACGCCGGATGAACGCTACTATAAACGCTGACCACTACTATCCAGATAAGCTCTCATCGTAGAGGATCCACTCATTGTTCCTCGCTTAAGCATAAATGCTCTCGCTTGGGTTTTAACCGACAAACTGCGGGAGCATATTCTACTAGTGGAAATAAGAAAAAATTCTTATATCGAGTTTGCTTAGAAATGCTTTCTTACAAAGTTATAAACCAATATTGAAAAGAAATATCAGATAAGTAACAACGGATTTTTTCACAAAAATAAAAATTATCTACGCAATGATTTAGTGACGCATTTCAAAATGTTGTCCTTGCACATCGACACAAGCTAGACATCGACGTAGTACAGAATTTGTTACGGTACGACATTCCTGAAAATTGTGTTGCATCTCAGTAACTGAATTAGCAATTCGTTGCTTTAAATCTATCTGGTACTCTCCTGTTAGGAAATCTACGTTGATACTCTCGTACGGCAGCTCGTGCATTTCCGTCACAGAATCCGTACGCGAAATGAATATCAGTGTATTCCTCATTCGAAAACACTTTTGGCATTCTGATAGTAATTGCTAGTTGACACGACGATTGAAATCTAACAGCTACTGTTGTGAAAGTAACAATCATACTGAATCGTTTCAACATAGTGAACATGAATACATGTGAATACACATAACACAAACATCTTCGACCTTCCAAATTCTACACTATGTTCCGTTGTTACTTATCTCATATTTCTTTTCAACATTGGTTTATAACTTTGTAATAAAGCATTTCTAAGCAAACTCGATATAAGAATTTTTTCTTATTATATTATATATATATATATACAGGGTGTCCCGGGTTTTAACCGACAAACTGCGGGAGCATATTCTACTAGTGGAAATAAGAAAAAATTCTTATATCGAGTTTGCTTAGAAATGCTTTATTACAAAGTTGTAAACCAATATTGAAAAGAAATATCAGATAAGTAACAACGGATTTTTTCACAAAAATAAAAATTATCTACGCAATGATTTAGTGACGCATTTCAAAATGTTGTCCTTGCACATCGACACAAGCTAGACATCGACGTAGTACAGAATTTGTTACGGTACGACATTCCTGAAAATTGTGTTGCATCTCAGTAACTGAATTAGCAATTCGTTGCTTTAAATCTATCTGGTACTCTCCTGTTAGGAAATCTACGTTGATACTCTCGTACGGCAGCTCGTGCATTTCCGTCACAGAATCCGTACGCGAAATGAATATCAGTGTATTCCTCATTCGAAAACACTTTTGGCATTCTGATAGTAATTGCTAGTTGACACGACGATTGAAATCTAACGGCTACTGTTGTGAAAGTAACAATCATACTGAATCGTTTCAACATAGTGAACATGAATACATGTGAATACACATAACACAAACATCTTCGACCTTCCAAATTCTACACTATGTTCCGTTGTCACTTATCTCATATTTCTTTTCAACATTGGTTTATAACTTTGTAATAAAGCATTTCTAAGCAAACTCGATATAAGAATTTTTTCTTATTATATTATATATATATATATACAGGGTGTCCCGGGTTTTAACCGACAAACTGCGGGGGCATATTCTACTAGTGGAAATAAGAAAAAATTCTTATATCGAGTTTGCTTAGAAATGCTTTCTTACAAAGTTATAAACCAATATTGAAAAGAAATATCAGATAAGTAACAACGGATTTTTTCACAAAAATAAAAATTATCTACGCAATGATTTAGTGACGCATTTCAAAATGTTGTCCTTGCACATCGACACAAGCTAGACATCGACGTAGTACAGAATTTGTTACGGTACGACATTCCTGAAAATTGTGTTGCATCTCAGTAACTGAATTAGCAATTCGTTGCTTTAAATCTATCTGGTACTCTCCTGTTAGGAAATCTACGTTGATACTCTCGTACGGCAGCTCGTGCATTTCCGTCACAGAATCCGTACGCGAAATGAATATCAGTGTATTCCTCATTCGAAAACACTTTTGGCATTCTGATAGTAATTGCTAGTTGACACGACGATTGAAATCTAACAGCTACTGTTGTGAAAGTAACAATCATACTGAATCGTTTCAACATAGTGAACATGAATACATGTGAATACACATAACATAAACATCTTCGACCTTCCAAATTCTACACTATGTTCCGTTGTTACTTATCTCATATTTCTTTTCAATATTGGTTTATAACTTTGTAATAAAGCGTTTCTAAGCAAACTCGATATAAGAATTTTTTCTTATTTCCACTAGTAGAATATGCTCCCGCAGTTTGTCGGTTAAAACCCGGGACACCCTGTATAATATAATAGTCTGGAAAAGAAGAATCAGTCACTGTGCAGAAATGTACATACATATTTCCTAGGTAAGAGATATATTCTTCTTGGTATGCAATTCACCATGACACAACACGAACAGTACACATCATGACTCGCTACATAGGTCTTGCCGAAGAGATACACCGTCCCAGGATTCTTGTAAGGGTTTTCGTACGCGTCCAGATAGTAGAATCTAAACACCTCCTCCTCGTCCTTCGTTTTGATCAATTGCGGCGCTACCTCCGCCAGGTCTGCGGTGTTACCGATTTTCGCAGTTCTGACAGATGTTTTGCACGTAGCATTCTGTACATCTGCCGAGCCATTTTTCTCTTTAACCTTGTTTTCCGCCAATGAAAAATCAACATCCATACTGCCATCGAAGGCCACACTGTCGAAATCTATACTGGATAACTGTAACATTTTCTATGTAACTTTATGCCTCACAAATTTGTCTCAACGTGCAAAAATAAGAGAAAAATCGACTCACGTCCCCGACGCACTCGCTGAGATCCACTTTTGCATCTTTTTCCACTTTTGAGCAAGCAGATGCGAGTTCTCGTGTAAGAGATATATCTGTCTCCATAGGATCATCAGTTTCTCGACTTGCAATTTCGAGACGTCCGATATCTTTTCCTCGCTCTACTTGTTCGCTCGAACCGACCTTTTGTGATTTCACAAACTCTATATCATTGTCAATTATTTCACTCATATCCCGACAATGCCCACTATCGTTTGACTGTCCTGTTTTATTTGCACTCTTCTTTTCTGGTAGAACATCAAATATTGTAGCGAAATCTTCATCATCAGTTGCCTGAAGTGCAGTCCATGCAATATTGGATTCTTCTAATTTTCTTTTATCATGTTCCTCTAATGATCCAGATATTCTCTTAGCATCCGTTTCTTGATGTGCAGATGAAGATTGCGGTCTATGTCTACAATAAACGTTTATGACCATAAACATATCATTTGTTTAAGCCTGAATAAAATTAATTTTTTACAACAAATAGTGTAAATAAAAATTGACTTACGTTATACCGGAGTGAACCGTATGACAAAATTTGTTTTTGTTTCCAGGTTTGGGACTACTTGTTGCCCCTTTACTACCAGTGATCTCACTGAGCAACTCTCCCAAAATATCATCGTCTTTAATCTTAGTCTCGGTGCTCTTCTTAGAAGGCATGTTCCTAATCATACTTTGAATGTCTCCTTTCTTCCTGCCATCTTCTTTTTTCCTTTTTCTAGGTCCAGCCATAGTATGCTTCTGTTTTCTCGCTTCTTGAATACTTTCTTCATCCAAATCATCGTCAAAAATCTCTCTTCCATCTTCAACATAACCGCTTTCTCCTTTAATTTTTTTATTTAAATTTAATACAGTTACACGTTTAATTTTCATAAAACTGATTTTGCAGCAAATTCTGTTTCCTCACAAATATACTATCTTTCGAAAAAAGTTACTTTCAGTCTTTTAATTATAATGAAACGTTTCTGATTTTCCTATAACATGAAAGGACTTGTAATACCATCATCGACTATCCAATCGTCTCGCTGACGTTTCAAAACAGTATTACTGTATTCTTTCTCGTCTACTTCGTCGTACACGTTTTCTAGCTCTTCGATCTCGTACTTTGGTTTGACACCGCTTCGAGCCTCTTTCAATCTTTCCAAAGCCGAGAGCCTGCCAGTCTTGTCGACCTTCTGACGCTTAGATCTGCCAGATGTAGATGCTAAAACGTTTTTTAACAGAACTTACAGTATTTCTTATACATATAATAAACATTTTTTAAATTATCTATAAAATAGATAATACAAAAACAAAACATGCAAGTTTCACAAGCTGTAAGAAATACAAAAGTAATAACCAAATATACATATATTGTCTCAGCATAACCTCTAATCAGAATTGCTGGCCTTTCGTATGACGTCAAGCGATTTACTTACGCTGAGAATCATCCATTACTTCTTTAATTAATTCTTTAATCAATCTAAAACTTTAATTAATTCTTTAATTAATCTAAAACTTTAATTAATTCTTTAATTAATCGCGTTTTTCAGCAAAAGTGCACAACTAGCATTTTACGTCGACAGCTTGGTGAGTTTTGGCGGGAGATGATGGTCTCGTCAGAAAAATTACAACGATATGTCGAATAATAAGCGATTCCTCGATTCTCGATATATGGATATTTATTTGAATGTGATATCCAATGGGAAATTTGCGATAAACGTATCACGAATCATTTACGGTTTTAAGGTGATCCTGGAGTTGCTAGTGAACTATTTTTTCACTATAGCGATGGTAATTGCAGTTTCGAAAATTCTCTTTATTGCTTGTGCAGAATAAAAAATCCTTTTCCACAAATGAAGTATGGATAGAAAGAAAGCCCGCTCTACAGGACTTTATATTCAAAATGGAAAAAAGTTAAAAACTTGCATTTGTCTTTTCTAACTGTTTTCCATTTTGAATATAAAGTCCTGCAGAGCGGACTTTCTTTCTATCTATACTTCATTTGTGGAAAATGGAAAAAAGTTAAAAACTTGCATTTGTCTTTTCTAACTTTTTTTCATTTTGAATATATAATCCTGTAGAGCGGACTTTCTTTCTATCTATACTTCATTTGTGGAAAAGGATTTTTTATTCCGCACAAGCAATAAAGAGAATTTTCGAAACTGCAATTACCATCGCTATAGTCAAAAAATAGTTCACTAGCAACTCCAGGATCACCAGGGGATGCTGGAGTTGCTAGTGAACTATTTTTTCACTATAGCGATGGTAATTGCAGTTTCGAAAATTCTCTTTATTGCTTGTGCGGAATAAAAAATCCTTTTCCACAAATGAAGTATAGATAGAAAGAAAGCCCGCTTTACAGGACTTTATATTCAAAATGGAAAAAAGTTAAAAACTTGCATTTGTCTTTTCTAACTTTTTTCCACTTTAAATATAAAGTCCTGTAGAGCGGACTTTCTTTCTATCTATACTTCATTTGTGGAAAATGGAAAAAAGTTAAAAACTTGCATTTGTCTTTTCTAACTTTTTTCCACTTTGAATATAAAGTCCTGTAGAGCGGACTTTCTTTCTATCTATACTTCATTTGTGGAAAATAGAAAAAAGTTAAAAACTTGCATTTGTCTTTTCTAACTTTTTTCCACTTTGAATATAAAGTCCTGTAGAGCGGACTTTCTTTCTATCTATACTTCATTTGTGGAAAAGGATTTTTTATTCCGCACAAGCAATAAAGAGAATTTTCGAAACTGCAATTACCATCGCTATAGTGAAAAAATAATTCACTATAGCGATGGTAATTGCAGTTTCGAAAATTCTCTTTATTGCTTTGCAGAATAAAAAATCCTTTTCCACAAATGAAGTATAGATAGATAGAAAGCCCGCTCTACAGGACTTTATATTCAAAATGGAAAAAAGTTAAAAACTTGCATTTGTCTTTTCTAACTTTTTTCCACTTTAAATATAAAGTCCTGTAGAGCGGACTTTCTTTCTATCTATACTTCATTTGTGGAAAATGGAAAAAAGTTAAAAACTTGCATTTGTCTTTTCTAACTTTTTTCCACTTTGAATATAAAGTCCTGTAGAGCGGACTTTCTTTCTATCTATACTTCATTTGTGGAAAATGGAAAAAAGTTAAAAACTTGCATTTGTCTTTTCTAACTTTTTTCCACTTTGAATATAAAGTCCTGTAGAGCGGACTTTCTTTCTATCTATACTTCATTTGTGGAAAATGGAAAAAAGTTAAAAACTTGCATTTGTCTTTTCTAACTTTTTTCCACTTTGAATATAAAGTCCTGTAGAGCGGACTTTCTTTCTATCTATACTTCATTTGTGGAAAAGGATTTTTTATTCCGCACAAGCAATAAAGAGAATTTTCGAAACTGCAATTACCATCGCTATAGTGAAAAAATAATTCACTAGCAACTCCAGCTTTCCCTTAATTATAACTATAAGTACATTGACCAATCATAGTTAAGCATATTCCATTTCTAAATGCATTTGGCTACGATTGGTCGATTTGCTTGCGACTTCGCGATTGGAACTGCAATGTTTTCACGTGCAATGGCCTTTAGGTTATAGGATATTTTGTGGTTAGATCTCAACTCGTCAAATTTGTAACGGACTTCAGGAAAGGTTCTATGTTGAACGAAGGACAAAGTGCAAAGGGGTAAATATCGTTTTTTCTTAGTGAAATATTAGTGTGACATTGTTAATTTTTACATTGAGCATTAACAATTTGCCTAACTTCGTCATCATTTTATGAGCAATAATGTAGTCTCGGTAAATTTTCGAACATCTCGAAAATGGTAGTGACTCGTACATCGCACTTAGTGTTTGTCACGGAGAAGTGATAAAAACAGGATACATGTGAAAATAATTTCCCTGTAAGTTATTATTCGCCGACTTTTGTGATATTTATATATCATTAAAAATATCTCTGTTGTAATAAATAAGTTTGTTGAAATAAGAGTAGATAAGATGAGATGTGTTTTTGAGAAATTGAGACAAAGGTAACAGTGCATCACCGATCCTTTTGCACTATTACTATATTTTGTTATTTACGCATTTAATTTATTGCCCACAAATTATCAGATTTACAAAACTTTTTTATTGTGTAGGTTATTTCCTGTGAAGTAAACTTTTGTCAGTACTAAAAACGACGTAAACATGGTACTACAGTACTATAGAATCACTTTTATGCAGTAATCACACACACACACACACACACACACATTTTTATAATAAAGCTATATTTTTAGTTATAATGTCAAAGGCGCATAGTCCGAAGCATTTTAACGGAGAAACAGATAACTTTTTTGATCCAAACTTTACCGTGGACATCAACAAGCGGATGCAGGTTCCCAAAAGTATTCGTGTAAGTGGCGACGAGGATATTATGAGTAGATCAGTGTGGAATCAAATGTCGGCTACAGAAAAATTTGAAAAGTTTGATATGCACGTGCCAGACAGGATTCTTGTCGTTGGTAAGACTTTAAGTGGTCCAACTTTTTCTCCTTCGTCGCAAAATGAATTTATATTTATGTAAATTTATTTCATACAATTTATTATTATACAGGGCAGGAACAACACGTTGGTACCAAAGCACCACCACCAGAGATTGTCTTAGAAAATGCTGTTATGCGTACCGAACCTGCCATAGTCAGAGTACAGGTAACGCATTAAGAGGATCATGCAGCTTGCGTAACATAATGTAACAGCTCGTCATTAATTATTTTTCCTATCGTCTCTTTTACATAGACTCCACCAAGAATCTTGAAATTGGACGATCATTTTTTCCCGACTGCAGACGACGACGATTCTCCTGCGTATCCTCCTATTGAGATCAAAGAGCCAGCACCTAGGACATTCAATGCGGAAACACAGATAACGAGGCACATCAGGTATATAAATCTCTCACGTTAATGAAGTGAAATCTTCATACGTTGTTCTTCATCTTGAGCTGTACTCTCCACAGGGAGCCAACGCCTGCATATAACGCTCTTGATGTATCTCTGCCACCCAGCGAAGAAGTTCACCACTTACGTCGTCAAGTGGGTAAATTGAATCGCAGGGTGATGGCGCTCGAATTGGACATGCTACATCGCCAGCAAAGGGAGAAGATTTTGTACATTGCTACAGTGGCATATTTCATTCTGAAAGCGTTCTCCTGGTTCACTAGAAACTGAGCTGTGAGCTCGACTGATGATGAAGGGAGGAAGGGTGAAGGCGAGTCGAAGGTGTTTCGCTAGAACGAGCAACGGTTAAGTAGCACTTTGGGCCACTCTTGCTATAAGAAAGTATAACCAAAGACTTTTACCACAGTCTCGTAAGATCAATCAGTTGCAGTAAACTGCATGACATATATACACACACACACATATAATTATTGAATAATTGTGTGTGTGTGTGTATCTGTCGTGTATCAGAAAAAAACGGATGACGTATAGAAGCGTGATGACCGATTGTCTTGAAGGTGTCTCACTTTACTTGAAAAGACATTGTATTAGGTTTTACGATATATAATGTGTTATTATTGATGTATATACAGCATGCTGAGAACTAATAAACTAATTTTCATACTATATAGATCAAATAACAATCGCACATGTTATATTCTTCGAGATACATATTTATATAATTTCATTAATTTTTCTTCTGCTATTTTATATCGTGAAATTACACATCTTTCACTGTGCGATGTTATGAAAATTAAACTACTGTAGTATATTTATCAATAGTTATTTTCTCTGTGGCCATAGCACTTAGAGCTGTAGACCTTATATAAGATATAAGATATATTGTGACTAATGAAATCAATAAAGTTATCATTAATACAACTTTCTTTAATGTTCAACGTCTGTTACATAAAATTGAATAATTCGGATTGCTCTGTAAAGCCAATGCGGAGATTCTTTTACATAACTTTATTGTTTTTCGTTATTTATGTATACTTATTTTGTTATTTAAGTTACACATAATAAAATCATTTTCTTATATAATCAAAAGATCAAAAATATAATGCAATTTCATGAAAAGCATTTTTGTTGTATTATATTTGCCTACTATTGCCTTCTCATTTCATCACTAAATAAAAACTTCTTTTCACTTTTCTTTTTATCGTTACTTGAAAATAAAAAAAGCTCGGTTGTAAAATTATTTCGGAAAACAAAGCCGCACCTGCATGATACTACTTGAAGTTGCGACTATGTCTGAACCGCCGTCGTGTCGTACTACTTGGTCGCTTCTCGACAAATAGCACCTCGCAATGGAAATTTTTGTAAATAACGAAAACTCAGTTCTTTCTGCTAAGCGCCTTTATCCTCACCCGTTTAAATCCGCGCCTACAATGAACCTTTTATTCAAAGCTTGCTACATCAAGAGGGACGTGTTATTTAATATATGAATTATTATATTGACAAATCTATCTAGTAGCTGAAGATCTATTATTTTACATACATCTAATTATATCTCCTTTATTTAATTATGCGGTTTGTTGTGCGTTTCTTAAAAACCCACCTTACACCTTCCCGCGGTTATTTTCCCTCCATGTCATCTCGAGAGCAGAGAGAAACCTGAGAGCGGCCACCAGCCTCCACGGGCACATTTCCTGACGTTTGACGCGCCGCCTGGCAAAGTGGACGTGAAGTAGTTCGTTACGCTCGGTAATGATACATGATTCGTGTCCAAACTATTCACAAGGAAGCTTTCCCATGTAAACTCTACTTTCGAACGAGTCATAGTGCGTTCGAAAGGGAAGGTAAAAATATTAATGTTGTGTTCGAGGGTTTGGGTGTATGAGCCTTGGTTTCGGAGAAATTTACATTTAAAAGTGAGCATTTTCCAGCGGTAAGAAAAGTACCATAAATAGCTACAATTCGGCGCGAAGCGCCGTGGTCTAGTGGCTAAGCGCGAGACTCGTACTTTGCCATCCGCTCAAGTTGGGTTCGAGACCGAGTTGTGATAATTTTTTTTCTTCGGATTTTTGTTTCTTTGTGTTTGCATTATATTTTTTTATTATGTAAATAATGATTTATTATGTTTTATTATATTTTGGAGGTATACGTATATGTATAATGAGACATAAACATATACATTTAACATTTGTAAACTTTTTATTTATTTATATAGTTTGTATACTGTCGAGTGTTTATTTATTATAAAATTCTGACTCATTAAAAAAAAGTGTCACAACCTCTGTGCCTATGACTGTACAGTGTTACGGATGAAAATTTATATAAAAGCATTTATGTTTTTTATGCTTTTATATAAATTTTCCATCCGCAACACTGTACAGTTATGTCAGAATTTTATAATAAATAAACACTCGACAGTATACAAACTATATAAATGAATAAAAAGTTTACAAATGTTAAATGTATATGTTTATGTCTCATTATACAGGGTGTTTCCTCTAACTGTAGCACTTAGAATATCTCTGCTTCCTTTGATGATATGAAAAAAGTCAAAGGACGAAAATTGTTCGATACAAAGAGACTAGTACTCTGGTAAGAAAATTATTTTTTTTAATGTGACCTTTCACAAGATATCAAGGTCATAAACATTTTTTTAAACGAGATGGTATATTTTCCTTAACGAAATGATGTAGCTTGTAAAAAAACTAATTCAACTATACAGAATATGTTGACCTTCATTTGTACGGAACATACTCAACGAATCATTTCCTGATCGCTGGATTAGACGTGGTGGAAGAATTTCTTGGCCGGCTCGATCACCAGATCTTACGCCTCTTGACTTTTTTCTTTGGGGACACCTAAAAAATGAAGTTTATCGCGATATTCCGACAACACCCGAAGATACGCGAGAAAGAATTCAGCGTGCGTGCACCGCAATTACTCCGGAATCTCTGAAAAACGTAAAACAATCGTTTATTCATCGAATTCGAAAGTGTATGGAAGTAAACGGTGATCATTTCGAACATCTGTAAAAAAGGTATATCTTTGTAGTTATACATACAATAAATAGAGTTTCTTTTCCTAAACGTGATTTTTGTGGTTCAAAGTCATTTGAAGGTCAACATATTCTGTATGGTTGAATTTGTTTTTTTACAAGCTACATCATTTCGTTAAGGAAAATATACCATCTCATTTTTAAAAATGTTCATGACCTTGATATCTTGTGAAAGGTCACATGAAAAAAAATAATTTTCTTACCAGAGTACTAGTCTCTTTGAATCGAACAATTTTCGTCCTTTGACTTTTTTCATATCATCAAAGGAAGCAGAGATGTTCTAAGTGCTACAGTTAGAGGAAATACCCTGTATACGTATACCTCCAAAATATAATAAAACATAATAAATCATTATTTACATAATAATTTGTTATGTACATAATAAAAATATATAATGCAAACACAAAGAAACAAAAATCCGAAAAAAAAATTATCACAACTCGGTCTCGAACCCAACTTGCGCGGATGGCAAAATACGAGTCCCGCGCTTAGCCACTGGACTACCGCGCTTCGCGCCGAATTATAGCTATTCATGGTACGTACTTTCCGTACCGCTGGAAAATGCTCACTTGTATCATTACCGAGCGTAACGAACTAGTTCACGTCCACTTCGTCAGGCGGCGCCAAACGTCAGGAGGCTGGTGCCGCTCTCGGGTTTCTCTCTGTCGAGAGGCAGACCGCTTAGCGACATTCAATGAAGCGCGATTCGATTGGCACGCCTGCCAAAGTGAATACGGGAGGTCAGTGCACGTCACGTAGCTATCGCTCGAAGTCGTGGAATTTGGTGACTTCGGTCGTTCGCGGTGGCCCGTCGAAGCGGGATACGTAGCAGCAAACGGAGTCCTGGGACTCTCGCGAGCGGGCCGGGGACATTTGGTGCGCGGTCGGTTCGGTCCGCTTTCGGTGCACGGGCAATCACGCATCGGGCGCGCGCGGACGCAAAACGGCATCCGCGTACGCGACGATCGAGGCCGCGGAAGTGTTCGGCCGCGCGCGCGAGTGTCGTAGCCTAGCCCGCCGTCGGACGAACGGGGAAGGTGAGGCGGTGCAAAGTGAGCGAGCGAGCGAGCGAACGGTCGCTGCATGTAACCGCGCCGCGACGATCCCGTAGCCAGCCGGTGCTCGCGGACCGACCGCCTACGATCCCTAACAGTCTAGCTCGTCCACCCGACACGGGCGCCGCCGCCGCCGTCGTTCGACGCCCGCTGCCGACGACGACGACGACACGCGAGGCAACCGCGCGAGACGCAGGTTATGTCAAGCGGATTGGCAGGCGCTGTCTCAAACCAGGTCAGTGTGTTGTGTTCGCTACGCACCGCCGTTGCCGTTGCCGCGCTGCCGCTACACGGCAGACTACCGACACATACTTTCCCCCTCGTGTCCCCCTACTACCGTCACGCTGCCGAGGACTGGTTCATCTCTAAATTTTGTATGTTTTTTCATGCGACGGCATGCAGCGGATGAAAGGACAAACCGGCAATCAAGGTGGGTATCAAGTTGCGAGCGTTGTCCGTCGACAACTCCGTTCCTCGCTGTTGCGTACTGTAGTTGAACAAGCTGCGAAGAATTGACCTCCTCCACTCGGAGAGTAACGTGTTAATTGTTTAGAGAAACACACGCTTGCGCGTACAAGCCTTTTATGACTGGCGATCAAGAAATTGGAACTGACGGAATGTTCTTCGAAGCTGGATTGGAAACACGTGCCTAGGAGAATAGCTTTAGCAAATCTTGTTGATACATCGTTACAGTCTGCTTCAAGATTATGTTTTGCGACAGCTCAGTCACGCGACTGATGCTGGCTTCTGGCTTCTTTATCACTGTTCGTTGTTACTCAACAAAGATTATCTGTGAATCACGCTGCTTTAATTCCATCACGTTGTTCTAATCGCTGCGATAAAGCTTCGTATATTTGCTACAAAGTATCCCAGAGTATAGATTGTGAGCAAAATGCCTTAATTGCTTAATCATCGCTTAAATATTATTTGAGTGCAATCACAATATGTATCTCTGAATTTATGGAATTTATTGAGTAAACGCATTCTTGTTTTGAGCAGTGAGCAATGGTCCTAAGGAACATCAGCAGCAACAGACGGAACATGCCACTGGCGAAGACACTGGTTTCGATTCGTGGCGAGGAGGCAACAATGCTCAGCATCACTCGAGTTATCCGATCGGCACTGGCGATCCCTATAGCCCCTACTATGCCGGCACCTCGTTTCCCTACCAGGCCTTCGGCGCTGGCGACGGTACGTGGTCAAACGGCACCGATCCGGTCGCCTTTCTCTCTGGTTACGGTGGACAAATAAGCCATGCCGACGCTTACGGCATGGACGGCATGTTCTCCGCGTCGGCAGCCGGCGGTGGCTTCAGCGCGTTCGGTCAGCCGCCGTTCAACTACTTCCACGGCAACGGTGACTTTAGTGCATGGGGAACACCGAGGAGGACCAAGTACGAGGATTACTATCAGCCTCCACGAGGCAACGAAAGCTATGGCAATCCGGCGGCGAGTGGTACCGGCGAGATCAAGACCATCGAGCAGGGGGTGCAGGGTCTGTCGATCGGCGGTGGCGCGGGTGAGCTGCCCCGGCAGGATCAGCAGCATCCGCAGCAGAGCGCGGCGCAACAGATCAGCAAGCCTGAGCCGAAGGAGCAAAGGAAGATTACCTGGGCAAGCGTGGCGAGCCAGCCAGCGAAGCCGGTACCACCGCTCTCTTCCTCGCAAGGGATGAAGAAGAAAGCGGGCATGCCGCCGCCACCGATCGTGCCGGGTAAGCACAACATGGACATCGGTACTTGGGGCGAGGGTAAGTCTTCCGCGCCGCCGCCGCCCACGGCGCCGCCGCCGCCGCAAGTGCAGCCACCGATCCCGCCGCCACCGCCGCCCGTCCAGAGGCAGCAACGACCGCAGCAGCCGCCTCAGCCGTGCTGGAACAGGCAACCGTCCGCAGCGGCTACGCCTACGGCCCCGCAGTCGCAAACGCAGATCCACGTGCCACCGCAATCGCAGCAGCAGCAGCAGCACCATCATCAACAACAACAACAGCACCACCAGCAGCAGCAGCAGCAACTTGTTCCGAGCAATCCATCGCATCCGGTCCTCGACGAGTTAAAAGTGAAGAACGATTACAATCCGGCGGACTTCGATCAGACCGCGCCCGGCGCCAGGTTCTTCGTAATCAAGTCCTACTCGGAGGACGACATCCATCGGTCCATCAAGTACGAGATTTGGTGCAGCACCGAGCACGGAAACAAGCGGCTGGATCAGGCTTACCGGGAGGCGAGTCGCGAGGGCGCGCCTCTGTATTTGTTCTTCTCCGTGAACGGGTCCGGCCACTTTTGCGGCATGGCGCAGATGGTCTCCCCCGTCGATTATCAGTGCAACAGTAGTGTCTGGTCGCAGGACAAGTGGAAGGGTCAGTTTCGCGTACGCTGGATTTACGTGAAGGACGTTCCTAACGTGCAACTGCGTCACATTAAGCTCGAGAACAATGAGAACAAGCCGGTGACCAATTCGCGGGACGCGCAGGAAGTCCCGCACGCGAAGGGCGTCACGGTGCTGCGTATCCTGCATACCTATCGTCACTCCACGAGCATCTTCGACGATTTCGGGCATTACGAGCGCCGGCAGGCCGAAGAGGATCAACGTAAGGCACCGACCAATGCCATACAGCATCACCATTCCTCTTCCAATCATAGGAACAGGGGACATGCCTCGGACATGTCCAGGGATCACCATCAACACGGTCATCAGTCTCATCTGCATCAGCGCAAGGTAGATACTTTTGCGATTTTCCGATCCGATGGCGAAATCCGCACGGCGCACAGTGGGGACTTTTGTCAAAAGGCTGGTCAAAAATCGAAAGGTGAAGTTTCGAGTTAGGGTCTATCGTCCTTGGGAATCGATAAAGGACCGTTCCCTGGATAGAATCCCGTTGCCCTTAGTCCCCTACTATTTTAAGGGGGTATTCTAGTGTAAAAGCGGAATTTGTATGCTATTTTGGTGAATTTTTTTGGAAAAAAGTATAAGGTTTTTTGAGGCAGGGTTTTCCCTGCTTATTCATACATATTTGGTGTATGTTTCCAAATTTTTGTATTAGACAATAACTATAAATAAGCGCTGCACATGATATTAAATAAGAACATGAAAAAAAAAAGTTGGTCCATGGTTCCCATGACTTCAGCTGTTCTGCTCATCTGAAACAAAAAAACCAAAGAGATTCTTAATTAGTATGAGTGTGGCTATAGCAGGTACCAGAATGAAAAAAAATGTTGAAAATTTAAAACATGACTTCATTGAGAAAATTAAGTTTCGATTTGTGCCATTTTTTTCACCATTGAAGGGCTGTAGAAATTCCAAAAAACAATATTTCGACTTTATTGTGGTAGGGGCTATAGCCACACATATACTGAAGATGTGTGCAAAAGCCTGAGTCAATTGATTAACTGGTTTTTGAGATATCATGGGAACCAATTTGAGAAACATGGTTTCGAGAAAAACACGTTAAAGTTTTTCATACTGATTACATAGAGATAATGTTACTTACGATCAATCGGCTAGTCCAGGGCCATACAGGGGACATTCCTCTTGTTCGTAGAAGTCCTGCAGAGCTGATCTCTCTTCCCTGCGATTCGTTCTCTGATCTCGAGAGAAGGTAGTGGAGCGCCGCTCCGAGCGGGTGATACGAGCTTCGTTCCGGGAGTTTGCGCACATCACCGCTTGCTGACCAATACTAACTCCCATCACGTTCATAAGTTTGAAAATTGGCATAAATCCTTTATTGAAAATTATAACTGCCAGGAATGTTGCTATTTCAACAACTTTCACGCCAGCGTGGAGATGTTTTGGAGCAAAAGTCCAAATCAATGAATTTAGAGATTCATTGTACTATGTAACCTGTACTATACAAAGGCTCCAATTCAAATGTACGACCTTCAAAGAATAACGATCTTCCGACCCTACCTAAAATACTAACACAATGCTCCGGTGTGTGCCGCGCGGTCCAACCGCCGAGCGCGCGCCAGAGGTTATTTTCTATTAGGTGCTATTACTTTGTTAATTTTGCGAATCGGGCTAAATCTTCTCGCAGACATATTTTCCATACCATATACTTGCAAAATATGCCCAAAAAAAAATTCGATTTTTCTGACTTGCTACACTAGAATACCCCCTTAAGTCGAGCGGGTATGTCAGTTGAAGGTAGGCCTTTATGGGCGACACACGTTCCTCGCGCATCGCGTGAATATTTTCACTGAGCTTTGAGTGTTAATAACTTTGTAAATAAAAGTGGTAATCAAGTTCTGCAAAATGGATGCTCTTCCTGGAGGATCGTAGATTTTCTTATTTACATTTTTGAAACAACGCTCGTCGTGTTCGATTTACGACACGTAACGATAGTCCGACAAAGTTGATATTTTCCTAAATTAATATTTACTTCGTGTAGACTTTAGTTGCAGATCCCGCGCTCTTTTCTTTTTCATCTTGTAGTCTGTACTATTAGCAACTAAAATTCACAATAATTAGCTGCTACTATCTGCTACTCTTGTTATTACAACTACCTTATTACTTTTCTCGATATATCTCGAAAAGTATTCGAAATATCAAAAAATGTTTTATACAAAAGTTTCATGGCAAAAACGCCCGTACTTAATGAAGTTAATAAAAGTTTTGAAAAACAATTGTTTACATAAATGTTTGAAAGAATTGTTTTAAAAATTTTTTATTGACGTCATTAAATAGAGGCATTTGTACCATGAAATTTTTGTATAAAACATTTTGTATTTTTTTTTAAACTTATAAAAATAAACTCTACCCTGCACCATTATTGAGTCTAGCATTATTTTTCCAGACATTCTCGAATCTGATTCGTAATCGGCAACCCCAAACATTCATTGACATCGATATTGATGAGTGTTTCATGGTTCGCTACACTATATTAAGACCGCCATTTTGTTTTTGCAAATTTACATAGTGGATTCGTGATCAGCAGCCTCGAAAACATAAGTCTACCAAGTTTTGCGCAAATCTGATGATCCCTCGATTTATGGCCACGTTTCGGCGAAAATTCCCCACCGTGCGGCGCGCCGCCGTTGATTCTGAACGATGATCTAACGAAGCGTTTCGTTGCAGGAACGTGGCAGCCGCGGCGGAAGAGGAGGCTCGCGCCAGTAGCGCTGGATATTGCAGAAACGTACCGCCGTTAACAGGAATAAAGGAAGCACGCCGCGATTAATTATCACGTCCTACCACTTACCTTTGCTTTCCCGAATCCACGATGGGCTTCTGATTTTCTGTGACCGAGAGCAACATTCGTCGTCGACGCACGGCTGCGTTGTTCTTTCGTTAAAATGATTAATTCGATAATGAGATAACATTAGCGTCACATCGTAAAATATGTAACCGCAACTATTAAGAGAAAGCGGAAGGGGAACGAGCAGGAGAAGGATAATACACTATTTCGAGGAATATTTGGCTAAACCCGATTGACGTTGAAGCGTATAGTGTGGTGTTGCGTGCTATTCATCGAAAGGTGTTTCTTAACGTACAAATAAAACGGAACAGAAGAAACGAGGGAGACGGGAAAGAGGGGAAGGAGAAGAAACGAGAGACGCGCGGTATAGAAGGGGAAAAAAAAAAGAAACTGTAACATGTGGACTAATCCTTGTAAAATGCTTAAACTTTTGTTGAAAATGGAAAAAAATCTATACAAGAACACTATATTATAAGCAAGTGTCATTCGGATCAGTTACATTGTTTTAAACATCAATGAACATTTAATCTGGTGCCTGCAGCTATACAGAAGGGATCGAATACTCCCTTAATTGTTAATGGGGTGCAGGGGCTTGTTATTGCAACAAACGTTTTCAGTTGTATTTATAACCATCATGCTTCACGGAGCAAATTATACAGAAAATTATTGGCGTTTATTTTAGCGCATATTCTATATCTCTGCATTGCGAATATATCATCTATTATTATATTATTCATGAACTACAGAGAAATGAGTTGAGGATAATATAACGAGAAGTGAAATAATACTGCAATTAATCTACCGTAATGTACACGATGACGACGATCATAATTATTATTGTACCATTTGATGACATTTCATGAGATATGATTCTTATTGTTAAATGCATCTCTGTTCTCTCTCTGCTTCTTTCACTACATCATACATCCTTCACAGTGATGGCAAGACAGAGTGATGCTGAATGATACGAGCAAACTTTCGGAATTTCTTTCTCGACACGCAGCAGACCTTTTCGCGATAGATTTTCTCACTAAAACGTGTTTTATTTCGAGTAACTTAAAACTTGACGATTTTACATTTGGCATTCCGACTAAGAAAAATTGGCTCCAAAGTGACTACTTTGAAGCCGCATGTTGTGAAGTTTGTCAGTATTATTTGGAATCATCTTGCATGAGACAGTGCTATTTCCATGAGAGAATTACTGGAGAATTAAGGGGGGAGCCTGCTTTAGAACGCTGAAAATAAGGTATAATTTTACGAATTTGTTTAGAGAAACTGTACAGCGGATCATTATAAAACTTTGATGCATTTATCAATACACGTTTAAAGATAAAAAAAATTATTTTTTGATTTGAATATATCGCTCGTAGAGGTCGTCCTGGAGAAATCTTAGTGCAGCCGCGTCGCCGGCATTGCAAATTGGTGAGCATTCTCCTGCCTCCAAATTTCGTCTGAACTGAAAAATTGAAATATGTTCTCGTTATTTATGAATTCCCATCGTCGATGAACCAAAGAGAGAAGAAAAAAGTTGAAAAGTGCCAAAATGGTGGAGCTTAGAACACAAAAGTACGATTTTTAGGCAAAGTTGTTGAACCCTTTCATGCAAAAATAATTGTTTAACTTAATGTTTTTATGAATATTAAAGGTTCATCGACGATGGGAATTCATAAATAACGAGAAAATATTTCAATTTTTCAGTTTGGATGAAATTTGGAGGCAGGAGAATGCTCACCAATTTGCAATGCCGGCTGCACTAAGATGCCTCCAGGACGACCTCTACAGGCGATATATTCAAATCAACAAATAATTTTTTTATCTTTAAACATGTACTAATAAATGCATCAAAGTTTTATAATGATCCGCTGTATAGTTTCTTCAAAAACAATTCGTAAAATTATACCTTATTTTCAGCGTTCTAAAGCAGGCTCCCCCCTTAAGGGGATGCTGGAGTTGCTAGTGAACTATTTTTTCACTATAGCGATGGTAATTGCAGTTTCGAAAATTCTCTTTATTGCTTTGCAGAATAAAAAATCCTTTTCCACAAATGAAGTATAGATAGAAAGAAAGTCCGCTCTACAGGACTTTATACTCAAAATGGCAAAAAGTTAAAAACTTGCATTTGTCTTTTCTAACTTTGTTCCATTTTGAATATAAAGTCCTGTAGAGCGGACTTTCTTTCTATCTATACTTCATTTGTGGAAAAGGATTTTTTATTCTGCACAAGCAATAAAGAGAATTTTCGAAACTGCAATTACCATCGCTATAGTGAAAAAATAGTTCACTAGCAACTCCAGCATCCCCTTAAGGGGGGAGCCTGCTTTAGAACGCTGAAAATAAGGTATATTTTACGAATTGTTTTTGAAGAAACTATACAGCGGATCATTATAAAACTTTGATGCATTTATCAGTACATGTTTAAAGATAAAAAAATTATTTTTTGATTTGAATATATCGCTCGTAGAGGTCGTCCTGGAGAAATCTTAGTGCAGCCGCGTCGCCGGCATTGCAAATTGGTGAGCATTCTCCTGCCTCCAAATTTCGTCTGAACTGAAAAATTGAAATATGTTCTCGTTATTTATGAATTCCCATCGTCGATGAACCAAAGAGAGAAGAAAAAAGTTGAAAAGTGCCAAAATGGTTGAGCTTAGAACACAAAAGTACGATTTTTAGGCAAAGTTGTTGAACCCTTTCATGCAAAAATAATTGTTTAACGTAATGTTTTTATGAATATTAAAGGTTCATCGACGATGGGAATTCATAAATAACGAGAAAATATTTCAATTTTTCAGTTTGGATGAAATTTGGAGGCAGGAGAATGCTCACCAATTTGCAATGCCGGCTGCACTAAGATGCCTCCAGGACGACCTCTACAGGCGATATATTCAAATCAACAAATAATTTTTTTATCTTTAAACATGTACTAATAAATGCATCAAAGTTTTATGCATTTATTAGTACATGTTTGAAGATAAAAAAAATTATTTTTTTATTTGAATATATCGCTCGTAGAGGTCGTCCTGGAGAAATCTTAGTGCAGCCGCGTCGCCGGCATTGCAAATTGGTGAGCATTCTCCTGCCTCCAAATTTCGTCTGAACTGAAAAATTGAAATATGTTCTCGTTATTTATGAATTCCCATCGTCGATGAACCAAAGAGAGAAGAAAAAAGTTGAAAAGTGCCAAAATGGTGGAGCTTAGAACACAAAAGTACGATTTTTAGGCAAAGTTGTTGAACTTTTTCATGCAAAAATAATTGTTTAACTTAATGTTTTTATGAATATTAAAGGTTCATCGACGATGGGAATTCATAAATAACGAGAAAATATTTCAATTTTTCAGTTTGGATGAAATTTGGAGGCAGGAGAATGCTCACCAATTTGCAATGCCGGCTGCACTAAGATGCCTCCAGGACGACCTCTACAGGCGATATATTCAAATCAACAAATAATTTTTTTATCTTTAAACATGTACTAATAAATGCATCAAAGTTTTATGCATTTATTAGTACATGTTTGAAGATAAAAAAAATTATTTTTTGATTTGAATATATCGCCTGTAGAGGTCGTCCTGGAGAAATCTTAGTGCAGCCGCGTCGCCGGCATTGCAAATTGGTGAGCATTCTCCTGCCTCCAAATTTCGTCTGAACTGAAAAATTGAAATATGTTCTCGTTATTTATGAATTCCCATCGTCGATGAACCAAAGAGAGAAGAAAAAAGTTGAAAAGTGCCAAAATGGTTGAGCTTAGAACACAAAAGTACGATTTTTAGGCAAAGTTGTTGAACTTTTTCATGCAAAAATAATTGTTTAACTTAATGTTTTTATGAATATTAAAGGTTCATCGACGATGGGAATTCATAAATAACGAGAAAATATTTCAATTTTTCAGTTTGGATGAAATTTGGAGGCAGGAGAATGCTCACCAATTTGCAATGCCGGCTGCACTAAGATGCCTCCAGGACGACCTCTACAGGCGATATATTCAAATCAACAAATAATTTTTTTATCTTTAAACATGTACTAATAAATGCATCAAAGTTTTATGCATTTATTAGTACATGTTTGAAGATAAAAAAAATTATTTTTGATTTGAATATATCGCCTGTAGAGGTCGTCCTGGAGAAATCTTAGTGCAGCCACGTCGCCGGCATTGCAAATTGGTGAGCATTCTCCTGCCTCCAAATTTCGTCTGAACTGAAAAATTGAAATATGTTCTCGTTATTTATGAATTTCCATCGTCGATGAACCAAAGAGAGAAGAAAAAAGTTGAAAAGTGCCAAAATGGTGGAGCTTAGAACACAAAAGTACGATTTTTAGGCAAAGTTGTTGAACTTTTTCATGCAAAAATAATTGTTTAACTTAATGTTTTTATGAATATTAAAGGTTCATCGACGATGGGAATTCATAAATAACGAGAAAATATTTCAATTTTTCAGTTTGGATGAAATTTGGAGGCAGGAGAATGCTCACCAATTTGCAATGCCGGCTGCACTAAAATGCCTCCAGGACGACCTCTACAGGCGATATATTCAAATCAAAAAATAATTTTTTTATCTTTAAACATGTACTAATAAATGCATCAAAGTTTTATAATGATCCGCTGTATAGTTTCTCCAAACAAATTCGTAATATTATACCTTATTTTCAGCGTTCTAAAGCAGGCTCGCCCCTTAATTAGCGGGCGTCGCAAGAGAGAGGAGATTGACAGAAAACGTAAATTGAAATCATTTACATGTTAATGACTCAATTGAGCAGCCGTTAATTCTCCACGACTGGGGCCGTACGAAATTTCTCGCCCGTGCATGCGTTCACGTCGACATCGTCCTCGAGAGCTTTCGCATTCGCGAGAAGTTTCCGCTCATCCTCGGCTTGTTTTTTTCCAGCCTCGACGTCCACGTCGTCCCGCAGCATACCTTGCTGCAGGAAGTAATTCCGCAGGTTTTCTCGCACTTCCTGGCAAAACTTATCGCGGTTAGCCTCGACGTACCGATACACGAACAAATCAGCCCCGGTAATGATAAAACGATGATTGAACACGTCGATGCGCGCGCCAATGAAGAAGTCCCGCGGCGTGTAATACTCCGGATCGTCCCTTCCCGTGCCCGGCTTTGGTACGCGCCGCGAGGACAGGAAGCAGCCCTCGTGCCGGCCGGAATTGCGCTTCTCGATCTCGTTGATCCGAACGGCACCGTCGCTCAGATTGTACTCCAACACGAAGTCGCGATGCTCATCCTCCGGATGCGCCGCGTCCATCCGCGCGGAATAGCGCAGTTTCTTCGGGAAATTCGCCAGCTGACGAATGACGTTCTTCCTTGGCGCTCTCGGCAGGAAGGAGAGGCAGCTGGCATACGTATCCTCGGGACTGCCGAATTTTATGTGCGGCGGCACGTCGTGCCTCGGCGCCGGCCTCTCCGCTCTCGTGGGAAGTGGAACCGCGCTCGGTTGCGGCGTACCCAGCACGTCGGAGTAATACTTGCGCGTAAAGGCGTCGCAGTCGTGCAGCAGGAAGCTCCGGCCGAACAAGAGAATCGTCTCGCCCAACTGTGCGCGTCAGATTAATTAAGCTGCGTAAATTACTCGATTAGAGAAAGCAAGTGGACTAACAAATGACAACAATTACTCTAAAATCGCGCGGTGTACAGTACTCGACGACTTCAGGATCACCATACTCCATGTAGATGCTCGGATGCCGGGCCGGCAGATTCTTCCAGTCCTTCGGCACGCGTGTTCGCCTGAGTAGCATCGGCACGGGGTCTTTGCCGTCGTTGCGCTCATGTATCTCACCGATCGCTACGGTGTCGTCCGTCGGAAAGTACATCACCCGGTAGCGATCGCCGTTCCACGTGGCATCGAACGACAACACCATGCCGTCGTATTGGAGAAAGCGTCGCCTGGGATCATCGATGATTGTCGTCGTCGGTGTCGTCGTTGACTTGATGTTGCGTTGCTCCGTGTAAGGATCCACGGGCAGGCTCTCCCTCTCACCCACGTCGATACCCTGGCTCGTCAGGAACTCTTTGGTGAATGGGTCGCAGTCGACAATGTGATAAACAGTCCCATAAATGCCTGCGGGAGACGCATAATTTTTTTAATGAAAAATTCGTTTGTTATGTTGTCAATATATGAGAAACAACGATCTCGTTGTACACGTACACGCGTCAATTCCGACGTTGAAGTCTTTCCAGATAAATAAGTCTCCTTTGGCACTCTTTCGAACTCTGTCGCGCCTCACCAGCTTTCCCTGCTGGAAACCGGCATTGTCGACCACAGGCTCAATCACACAGAGCGTATCGTCTTCCAGATAATAAATAATGTTTACGTGGCGCAGGCGATAATGCTCGTGCGGAGAATTCAAGACTTCCTGACGAAAGTAGGCCTTAAAACGTAGGCACTTTTGTGCGAATACTGCATAATGGGGCACGAATCGTCGATACGCGTGGCGAGGCAAGCGACCGTAAGTTAGCGATGGATCGTACCTGTTGAATTGAATATAATTAATCAGTATAAAATAGAATAGAAATCGAATAGGATGCGTAAAGTTGAGAAGAATAGAAACAAAATTCATATAACAGTTACCCAGATAGCCAAGTCTGCCGAAAGCAGATGATGCTAACTATCTGCTATCAACTATTGCCAGCCAAAAGACAACAAATTTGATACAGAAGTTTGTTGTTAACGATTAATTCGACAAATTGGTGCCAGAAATGTAACAGAGCTTGCTCACAAAACCTAAGAACAGGTTGGCGGCAGAAACCGAGCAGAATCCGCAAACATGGCTCGAAGTCGGATTGTCGACAGAAACCGAGCAAGATTTGCGCGCGCGGAATCTAACGGCGGATTGGCAGCAGAAACCGAACAGGATCCGCAGCTTTTGACAGTATTCAAATTTACACGGCTATGAATATGTGTTTTCGCTGCGCACCGCTATGCGGTGCACGCGTCGAGTTCTTGCTCGATGTTAAGATTTAGCCTACAGTTATATAAGTTAATATACGCGCCTTGGCACGATAATATTAATTTTTCTGAACATTTTTGCACTCGCGGCACAGAGGCTCCCATGGACAACGTCCACGTAGTTCACGCACGGCACAAGCAATCTGAAGTTCGAAAGCGAAATTCGGACTTCGGATTAGAACAAATTAACAATAAGAGAGAGATTACGCAACGAACTGTCAGAAAGACACATCAAGCCAAATGTACTTTAATTGAACAAACAAACAAATGCGTTCTTTTAACAATTTATAGTGTGTTAAAAGTAAACACATGCTTTAATATATCGTAAATATGAATGGCCAAAAGCTGCAGATTCTGTTCGGTTTCTGCCGTCAATCTGCCGTCAGATGTTAACAGATCCTGCTCGGTTTCTGCCGCCAATCTGCCGTCAGAGTCTGTTAGCAGGTTCTGCTGGCAGATCACTATTCTAACGCGGACATAACGGATGCCAATTTGCTATCAACTTCTGCAGTAATCTGTTGTCAATCTGCTGGCAGATTGCACACATTTTGCTTACCCGGATAGCCAAGTCTGCCGAAAGCAGATGATGCTAACTATCTGCTATCAACTATTGCCAGCCAAAAGACAACAAATTTGATACAGAAGTTTGTTGTTAACGATTAATTCGACAAATTGGTGCCAGAAATGTAACAGAGCTTGCTCACAAAACCTAAGAACAGGTTGGCGGCAGAAACCGAGCAGAATCCGCAAACATGGCTCGAAGTCGGATTGTCGACAGAAACCGAGCAAGATTTGCGCGCGCGGAATCTAACGGCGGATTGGCAGCAGAAACCGAACAGGATCCGCAGCTTTTGACAGTATTCAAATTTACACGGCTATGAATATGTGTTTTCGCTGCGCACCGCTATGCGGTGCACGCGTCGAGTTCTTGCTCGATGTTAAGATTTAGCCTACAGTTATATAAGTTAATATACGCGCCTTGGCACGATAATATTAATTTTTCTGAACATTTTTGCACTCGCGGCACAGAGGCTCCCATGGACAACGTCCACGTAGTTCACGCACGGCACAAGCAATCTGAAGTTCGAAAGCGAAATTCGGACTTCGGATTAGAACAAATTAACAATAAGAGAGAGATTACGCAACGAACTGTCAGAAAGACACATCAAGCCAAATGTACTTTAATTGAACAAACAAACAAATGCGTTCTTTTAACAATTTATAGTGTGTTAAAAGTAAACACATGCTTTAATATATCGTAAATATGAATGGCCAAAAGCTGCAGATTCTGTTCGGTTTCTGCCGTCAATCTGCCGTCAGATGTTAACAGATCCTGCTCGGTTTCTGCCGCCAATCTGCCGTCAGAGTCTGTTAGCAGGTTCTGCTGGCAGATCACTATTCTAACGCGGACATAACGGATGCCAATTTGCTATCAACTTCTGCAGTGATCTGTTGTCAATCTGCTGGCAGATTGCACACATTTTGCTTACCCGGATAGCCAAGTCTGCCGAAAGCAGATGATGCTAACTATCTGCTATCAACTATTGCCAGCCAAAAGACAACAAATTTGATACAGAAGTTTGTTGTTAACGATTAATTCGACAAATTGGTGCCAGAAATGTAACAGAGCTTGCTCACAAAACCTAAGAACAGGTTGGCGGCAGAAACCGAGCAGAATCCGCAAACATGGCTCGAAGTCGGATTGTCGACAGAAACCGAGCAAGATTTGCGCGCGCGGAATCTAACGGCAGATTGGCAGCAGAAACCGAACAGGATCCGCAGCTTTTGACAGTATTCAAATTTACACGGCTATGAATATGTGTTTTCGCTGCGCACCGCTATGCGGTGCACGCGTCGAGTTCTTGCTCGATGTTAAGATTTAGCCTACAGTTATATAAGTTAATATACGCGCCTTGGCACGATAATATTAATTTTTCTGAACATTTTTGCACTCGCGGCACAGAGGCTCCCATGGACAACGTCCACGTAGTTCACGCACGGCACAAGCAATCTGAAGTTCGAAAGCGAAATTCGGACTTCGGATTAGAACAAATTAACAATAAGAGAGAGATTACGCAACGAACTGTCAGAAAGACACATCAAGCCAAATGTACTTTAATTGAACAAACAAACAAATGCGTTCTTTTAACAATTTATAGTGTGTTAAAAGTAAACACATGCTTTAATATATCGTAAATATGAATGGCCAAAAGCTGCAGATTCTGTTCGGTTTCTGCCGTCAATCTGCCGTCAGATGTTAACAGATCCTGCTCGGTTTCTGCCGCCAATCTGCCGTCAGTCTGTTAGCAGGTTCTGCTGGCAGATCACTATTCTAACGCGGACATAACGGATGCCAATTTGCTATCAACTTCTGCAGTGATCTGTTGTCAATCTGCTGGCAGATTGTACACATTTTGCTTACCCGGATAGCCAAGTCTGCCGAAAGCAGATGATGCTAACTATCTGCTATCAACTATTGCCAGCCAAGAGACAACAAATTTGATACAGAAGTTGTTGTTAACGATTAATTCGACAAATTGGTGCCAGAAATGTAACAGAGCTTGCTCACAAAATCTAAGAACAGGTTGGCGGCAGAAACCGAGCAGAATCCGCAAACATGGCTCGAAGTCGGATTGTCGACAGAAACCGAGCAAGATTTGCGCGCGCGGAATCTAACGGCGGATTGGCAGCAGAAACCGAACAGGATCCGCAGCTTTTGACAGTATTCAAATTTACACGGCTATGAATATGTGTTTTCGCTGCGCACCGCTATGCGGTGCACGCGTCGAGTTCTTGCTCGATGTTAAGATTTAGCCTACAGTTATATAAGTTAATATACGCGCCTTGGCACGATAATATTAATTTTTCTGAACATTTTTGCACTCGCGGCACAGAGGCTCCCATGGACAACGTCCACGTAGTTCACGCACGGCACAAGCAATCTGAAGTTCGAAAGCGAAATTCGGACTTCGGATTAGAACAAATTAACAATAAGAGAGAGATTACGCAACGAACTGTCAGAAAGACACATCAAGCCAAATGTACTTTAATTGAACAAACAAACAAATGCGTTCTTTTAACAATTTATAGTGTGTTAAAAGTAAACACATGCTTTAATATATCGTAAATATGAATGGCCAAAAGCTGCAGATTCTGTTCGGTTTCTGCCGTCAATCTGCCGTCAAATGTTAACAGATCCTGCTCGGTTTCTGCCGCCAATCTGCCGTCAGAGTCTGTTAGCAGGTTCTGCTGGCAGATCACTATCCTAACGCGGACATAACGGATGCCAATTTGCTATCAACTTCTGCAGTAATCTGTTGCCAATCTGCTGGCAGATTGCACACATTTTGCTTACTGGGTACTTACTCCACAGGGTCTGGAGCGTCGGCATACCGAACGGATGCTGCGTCTGTCGGCTTCCTTCCGATGCCGTATTTAGTGTCGCGTACTACAGGAAAACCATTTAGGACATCGAGTTTGTGTGGCAATTTGTAATCCCTCACCTTATGGAATAATATAAAGAACTTAATTATATATTCTTTTACGACCTACTACTTGGATTCGACTTCTCGAAATGATAAATTGACAATCCACGTGTTCTTTTAACAGATTCGCCTATAAAAAAACGGAAATACGCAACGCAATTGTTCGAATACTCACACTGACGTCTCGAAAAGTATATCCCGGTAAAAGGGGCAGACCTGCCATACTAATGTCAAAATATACCAACGCAAAAACTCAAGACGAATCTCCGTGTCAAAGCGGACATGTCGCGACTCGCGACTTATTTATACCTTGAACTTGAACGCATCTCTATAACAACGCGACTATCGATTTAATTTTATCGCCATGGTATGGCCGTAGAATCCCCTATGATCCTGAATCCTCCCTTCATTATTATTATGATTATGATGTTTAGCTTGCAGAACGGGCACTTGAAAAGAGAATAACGCAGTTTTTTTTTCTTTGACCATTTATTTGCTCAGAACTTATTGACGACGATAGGTATTCGGATGGTTTTCTGCTAAAAGAAAGAAGTCTCACGCGACTGCGTAAGATCACAAACTCATTGTCTGGCGGAAGATCGCCATGCAACCGGCGGACAGGCACCCGGCCACAGGCACGGTAATCAGCCATGCGAATGCGATATTACGGAATAGCCGCCACGACACTCCTTCGCCGCCGCGCGAGGCCCATCCCACGCACACCACCGATCCCACTTTGCAGTGCGTTGTTGACACGGGTAGACCAATTTTACTCGCTAGCAGGACCGTCACCGCGGCGCCCACCTGTAATCAAGCGTTTCGCGTCGTAGGAAAATTCCACAAGGAGCAAAGTTGTTTACACGGGCGAAAACAAACATTTTCGGGAAATTATGAAAATTTTATATAGCCGATTGTCCTTCCTAGTACGTGATACAATATTCACCTCTATGGCGAATCCAGTCGTAGGGGTGATACGCGCCAAATCCTGGCCCAAAGTCCGTATCACTCTACGTCCCCACACCCATAGTCCCGCAGCAATACCTAGGCCGCCGTACAGCAGTATGAGTAAAGGAGTCCCGGCCTCTTGCCGGGCCGAGCCTTCGGCGTAGACGGCCCACAGCCCGATGAGCGGCCCGATAGCGTTGCTAACGTCGTTGCCGCCGTGCGCGAAGCTGCCGAACGCCGCGGTGAGCACTTGCAGGAAAGCGAACAGTCTCGATACCTCTGGCTGTTCCTCATCTACGCCGGCTACAATTAAAATTCGATTAGTTCGTCGTGTTTGTCGATTGTTTATGTTAAAACTTAGTAATAAAGGAGACTGTACCGTCTGCCTCCGCGTTTTCCGCATCTACCTGGGTAGACATCAATAATGGACTCTCGCTACTGTTACCGCGCAACTGCGGCACTACCGTCAATTCTGACTTTGCGTTGCCGTTGCTGCTGCTGTCGCTGCAAGGACCCTCCGAGATCACCGACAACACCGTCGTCTCCTTTTGGTCCTGGCAGGCGCCAAAGTGCGTCGTCGTTGTCGCCGCCTTCTCAGCGTTGTCGCGCGATACCAGCAGTATCCTCCTGTTCTGCCACGGCACCACGAATACGTGCACGATCAACGCGACGAGCGAGCCCAACAACAAAGCGGCTATCAAACTACCCCACCATGGCATCTGATCCAGCATTAACACTGAAAAATAAACGATCAAACATCATTCGTCAAGTCACGACGTTCTTGTTTCAATTAATCGGTTTCTTTACTCGTATTAGGAGTGTGATTTAGTTTTGAGGGTTTTGCAACAGATGGCTGTAGTGTCAGTTTGTTCCAATAGCTGTTTCCGATAACTGTTGTTGCTTACAGTGTTGACATTATCCATGACATTTAGTAGCATTATAGCAATAGATGCAATAACAGTCGTGTTTGTATCATCGTAAAAATGCAACTTCCGAAACAGCATTTTCGACATGCGTTGCTCTTGTTTTTTAATCAAAAGAAAACTGCGGCTGACGGTTATAGAATTCTTGTCGAAACTTATGGTCATTCTGCCCCATCAATTAAGACGTGTGAATACTGGGTTTAGACGCTTTAAAAGTGGTCATACTGATGTAAAGGACAAAGAACGCTCGGGACAACCAAGAAAGCTTGAAAATGCAGATTTGCAAGCATTATTGGACGAAAATCCAACACAATCCACTTCAGAACTTGCCAGAGCATTAAATGTTGATCGTACAACAGTTACCAAACATTTACATGAAATGGGAAAAATTCAGAAAGAAGGGAAATGGGTTGGACATCAATTATCGGAAAGTGCCATTTGAACATTTGCATTTCGTTGATCGCCAGGCAAAAAAAGAAGAGTCTTTTGTCTCGGATTGTTACTGTGGATGAAAAGTGATCTATTTTGATAATCCGAAACGCAGAAAATCATGGGTGGATCCAGGCGAACCATCAACATCCACTCCGAGACGCAATATTCACGGTTGAAAAGTAATGCTCCGTATTTGGTGGGATAGTGTACTATGAGCTGTTAAATCCGCACGAGACTGTCACGGCTGATCGTTATCGACACCAATTGTACAAGTTGAAGCAAGCATTGCACCAAAAACGACCACCAATTGCGAGTAAACGACGGAAAGTGATTCTTCTTCGTGACAACGCTCGACCTCACGTTGCGTTATCAGTGAAACAAGCACTATTAGAGCTTGAATGGGAAGTCTTACCGCACCCCGCGTATTCTCCATGCAATTATTATTTGTTCCGGTCGATGCAACACGCTTTAGAGGATACACACTTTTATAATTTCGAAGAAGTGCGAAAATTCGTCGACGAATGGATCGACTCAAAAGAAGAGTCATTTTATCGTGGTGGAATCCATCTCTTGCCAGAGCATTAAATGTTGATCGTACAACAGTTACCAAACATTTACATGAAATGGGAAAAATTCAGAAAGAAGGGAAATGGGTTCGACATCAATTCTCGGAAAGTGCCATTGCGAACCGGTTGAACATTTGCATTTCGTTGATCGCCAGGCAAAAAAAGAAGAGTCTTTTGTCTCGGATTGTTACTGGGGATGAAAAGTGGATCTATTTTGATAATCCGAAACGCAGAAAATCATGGGTGGATCCAGGCGAACCATCAACATCCACTCCGAGACGCAATATTCACGGTTGAAAAGTAATGCTCTGTATTTGGTGGGATAGTGTACTATGAGCTGTTACATCCGCACGAGACTGTCACGGCTGATCGTTATCAACACCAATTGTACAAGTTGAAGCAAGCATTGCACCAAAAACGACCACCAATTGCGAGTAAACGACGGAAAGTGATTGTTCTTCGTGACAACGCTCGACCTGACGTTGCGTTATCAGTGAAACAAACACTATTAGAGCTTGAATGGCAAGTCTTACCGCACCCCGCGTATTCTCCATGCGATTATTATTTGTTCCGGTCGATGCAACACGCTTTAGAGGATACACACTTTCATAATTTCGAAGAAGTGCGAAAATTCGTCGACGAATGGATCGACTCAAAAGAAGAGTCATTTTATCGTGGTGGAATCCATCTCTTGCCAGAGCATTAAATGTTGATCGTACAACAGTTACCAAACATTTACATGAAATGGGAAAAATTCAGAAAGAAGGGAAATGGGTTCGACATCAATTCTCGGAAAGTGCCATTGCGAACCGGTTGAACATTTGCATTTCGTTGATCGCCAGGCAAAAAAAGAAGAGTCTTTTGTCTCGGATTGTTACTGGGGATGAAAAGTGGATCTATTTTGATAATCCGAAACGCAGAAAATCATGGGTGGATCCAGGCGAACCATCAACATCCACTCCGAGACGCAATATTCACGGTTGAAAAGTAATGCTCTGTATTTGGTGGGATAGTGTACTATGAGCTGTTACATCCGCACGAGACTGTCACGGCTGATCGTTATCAACACCAATTGTACAAGTTGAAGCAAGCATTGCACCAAAAACGACCACCAATTGCGAGTAAACGACGGAAAGTGATTGTTCTTCGTGACAACGCTCGACCTGACGTTGCGTTATCAGTGAAACAAACACTATTAGAGCTTGAATGGCAAGTCTTACCGCACCCCGCGTATTCTCCATGCGATTATTATTTGTTCCGGTCGATGCAACACGCTTTAGAGGATACACACTTTCATAATTTCGAAGAAGTGCGAAAATTCGTCGACGAATGGATCGACTCAAAAGAAGAGTCATTTTATCGTGGTGGAATCCATCTCTTGCCAGAGCATTAAATGTTGATCGTACAACAGTTACCAAACATTTACATGAAATGGGAAAAATTCAGAAAGAAGGGAAATGGGTTCGACATCAATTCTCGGAAAGTGCCATTGCGAACCGGTTGAACATTTGCATTTCGTTGATCGCCAGGCAAAAAAAGAAGAGTCTTTTGTCTCGGATTGTTACTGGGGATGAAAAGTGGATCTATTTTGATAATCCGAAACGCAGAAAATCATGGGTGGATCCAGGCGAACCATCAACATCCACTCCGAGACGCAATATTCACGGTTGAAAAGTAATGCTCTGTATTTGGTGGGATAGTGTACTATGAGCTGTTACATCCGCACGAGACTGTCACGGCTGATCGTTATCAACACCAATTGTACAAGTTGAAGCAAGCATTGCACCAAAAACGACCACCAATTGCGAGTAAACGACGGAAAGTGATTGTTCTTCGTGACAACGCTCGACCTCACGTTGCGTTATCAGTGAAACAAACACTATTAGAGCTTGAATGGGAAATCTTACCGCACCCCGCGTATTCTCCATGCGATTATTATTTGTTCCGGTCGATGCAACACGCTTTAGAGGATACACACTTTCATAATTTCGAAGAAGCGCGAAAATTCGTCGACGAATGGATCGACTCAAAAGAAGAGTCATTTTATCGTGGTGGAATCCATCTCTTGCCAGAGCATTAAATGTTGATCGTACAACAGTTACCAAACATTTACATGAAATGGGAAAAATTCAGAAAGGGAAATGGGTTCGACATCAATTATCGGAAAGTGCCATTGCGAACCGGTTGAACATTTGCATTTCGTTGATCGCCAGACAAAAAAAGAAGAGTCTTTTGTCTCGGATTGTTACTGGGGATGAAAAGTGATTTATTTTGATAATCCGAAACGCAGAAAATCATGGGTGGATCCAGGCGAACCATCAACATCCACTCCGAGACGCAATATTCACGGTTGAAAAGTAATGCTCTGTATTTGGTGGGATAGTGTACTATGAGCTGTTAAATCCGCACGAGACTGTCACGGCTGATCGTTATCGACACCAATTGTACAAGTTGAAGCAAGCATTGGACCAAAAACGACCACCAATTGCGAGTAAACGATGGAAAGTGATTCTTCTTCGTGACAACGCTCGACCTGACGTTGCGTTATCAGTGAAACAAACACTATTAGAGCTTGAATGGCAAGTCTTACCGCACCCCGCGTATTCTCCATGCGATTATTATTTGTTCCGGTCGATGCAACACGCTTTAGAGGATACACACTTTCATAATTTCGAAGAAGCGCGAAAATTCGTCGACGAATGGATCGACTCAAAAGAAGAGTCATTTTATCGTGGTGGAATCCATCTCTTGCCAGAAAGATGGGAAAAAGTTATAGAAAAGGAAGGAAAATATTTTGATTAAGGTATTCATTCGTTATCATATTTAAATACATGCGTTTTTGAGCAAAAAACCCCTCAAAACTAAATCACACCCCTAATTAATACTTACATTTAGGTCCGTCGAGTGCAACCGACAGAACGTTAACGGCAACAGTCAGACCGTACGCTACGGGGAGGATACGGAGACCCTGTTCAAACGGTTTGTTGGATTGAAGCACGAATGTTTTCAGGATCCAGAAGATAACGAAGGACACGAATCCGCTGAGCACGGGGCTGGCGAACCAGGATGCCGCTATGTGAACAAGAGCTATCCACTTTACCTACAAACAACATCAAACACGAGGCAGTTGAGGTCGAAGCGTTTACTCGTGCCACGTCCGTTTGCAACGCAATCGCAACGTGTCGTAGCGCTACTAACCCCGGCGGTACCCTTGCACACGAGCGAAAATCCAACGGTAGCACCAACAATGGAATGCGTACCGGAAATTGGAAGTCGGAACGCGGTTGCCAGCAGTAGCCAGATACCGGACCCGGCTAGACTGGACATCAACCCTATCATCAACTCCTTCTCGTGGCCCTCATACAACGAGACGTCCAGTATGCCCTTTCGCACTGTATCAGAAACCTGGAACGAGTGAACAGAACAGTAAGAGGAACGAAACGATTTCTGTACAGAGTTCTGATTAAAAGATTAAAACAAATAATAGCGTGCACTGCGTGCCTGATTTTCTTAATTGAGCGGAACGAAACGTTACTCACCTTATATCCTATCAGTACGGCACCGGCGATCTCAAAGAAGGTCGCCAAGATGCAGGCTTGGAATATCGTGAGCACCCCGGCACCGACGCTCGTCCCGAAGCTGTTGGCGACGTCGTTCGCGCCGATGCCGAACGCCAGGATGAACGCTACTATAAACCCGACCACTACTATCCAGATTAAGCTCTCATCGTACGGTATACTCATTGTTCCTCGCTTAGCTTAAATCTACTCTGCTTGAGCTTATGGTGCGCGTGTATCTATGAGTTTATCCTCCCGCTACTCATCCATCCATGCGCATCCGTCCAAAAACTGGTAGGCATACATAGTTAATCGTCCTCTACGCTTCCGCAACAATTAATATATCGGTTTCGACGACTTAAGAGGACTTTTCGCAGCAAGGAAGAGCCTTTTCTTACGTATGGCAACGTGTTATCAATACATGTGTAAACGCTTATGCATCAGAATATATATCCTTTCTATATACACTCAAATATATATATATATATATTCTTTCATAATATAATGCAGCTATATCTTCATTGTAGCCCTAAGTCGAAACCGCGTTTCGATCGATTCTTCAATAGTTTTGTACATGTAGCAGAGGTAGTATTTTGGCGCAGCACCTGATTTGTCTAACATTGTGATGATTTCGTCACACATTCGTTGAAGCACAATGTCGTGAAAATACTCGTACGAGGAAGGCTACTGACAATACCTCGTTACGATAGGGATAACGCTCTCCCTCGGATCGGTATTGCGATCTGCGATCTTCGAATCTTCTTCGCACTTGGCTATCAGCGCTCTCCTCACGTGGAAACACGCCGACCTCTGTATCCCCTGCATCTGCAAACCACGCCGTACCGTTTCATTAATTCTTTCATCAACTTTTCACTTTGCAATAAAAATTTCGTGTTATATAATTATAATACAGAAAATATACAACGTCAAAAAGGAAAGAAATTACAATATTAATATATCATGAAAGAAACTACGTGTATAATAGTACTTAATTAAACAGTTTATTATTGCATTCGAAAACAAAAGAGAGAATGTTCGTTACAACAAATTATCAGAAAGAAAATGTGATTACATGATTAAAATTTGAGACTCGACAGATTTAAAATTCGATAATAAAAATAAGAAAAATTATAAATTCAACGAGATTTGAATCCTGATTTCTCGAGGGGATTAATTTTGATATCGCGACATTTTCCCTGCTGCACCAAGATAAAATCGAAGCCGGCTGAACGCAACATTGCATGCGCTCGCGCGAGCGTTGCACGATCGTTACACACTCCGAACGATTTTTCTTCCTTCCATGACATTTCGGCGAGACTTACGTCATCCCCTGAGCTCAGAGGAATGCTTTTCGAAATAACATCCAGAATCTCTTCGGAATTTTCACACCGAGAAACGGTGATTTTGAACGTGGAAAATAGCGTCGAGAACGGCAACGATCGAGGCTACCCCACTGACACTACCCTGTACAAATCTCAACGCGAATCATGAGTCATCCACTGCGACTCGATCTTGGGAAATATAGCAAAGCAACGAGAAGGCCAATAGCGCGTCGTTACGGCCATAAAGCACCCACGAAGTTCACGAAAGCATCCCTCGATCGCCGGCGCCGACGGGCCGCGCTTGGAAAGAACTCGCTGAACAGGATCTACCGGATATGCGGAATTTCATGCGAAATTTCCGACGCCGCCGCATCATCAATGGTGATTTTCGACCGACACGCAAATGGCCAATTACTTTTTCCTTAAACGTATGGACGTCCCGTCGATGAACACGCGGTGATGGACAGATTGCCAGGGGGGTGAGTCGAGGACAAGAATCTCTCGATTTAATCCTCCGTCGATCGAACCGTCGGAACCCCTCGGAAGAGGCCGACCGGAGCGATGGAAATTCCGCTTCAACGTCGGCGAGACTCGGTTACCACGTGCGGAATCATTTCCGTGCCGAGCGGCGCGTGTCGCGTCCTTCGGCGCGTTCTTGGCACGTCGGTGGTCGGGCGAAGGGGTAAGGGTCGTCGAGAGACGCGCGTTAGCCGGAAAACCACGCTACCGCGAGGCGACACGAAACCGCACTCGGCGTTAAAACTTTGGCGGCCGCTCGCACTCCCCTCGGTGATGCCACGCTCGAGTCCGCGTGGGGGTGAGATATTGATCCGTCAGTTTGCCCGCGAAACTTACCTGCCCCTACGTGTGCCGCGGAGAATGATGCTCGCGGACGATCAATGAATAATCCTCTAGCAGCGAAAGCACGGTCAGCTTTCGTCGGGACTCCCTCCCATTTGCTTCCTTTTTGAGTTTCCGGACGGTCCGTTAGGACGGCGGCATCGATACTGAGAAGCAAATCGAACGGAATGTTAACCGTTTGCTGATACTGAGAAATCGATTAACAAGAAAATTAAGATTGATTTTGCAAGCACTTTATAAAATTGCTCAGTGTCAAAGGTGGAAAGGAATTTACGGTGATTCTTAGCTCGGAAAAATTAATTTCGCTTATTTTTCTTTAGAAATCGATTACGAAAATCGATTTGCGAAATTAGAAATTAAAAACATTGATGGAGTTTTTGGGACGCTTAATATTCCCAATAAATCATTCATAAACCTTACGATGTTGCAATTTCTCTAGAAAATTTATTAATTTATTATTATTGAATTAATTAGTAAAGCAATATATATTTTTACATATTACTCAACACTCATTACTCGAAATTATTTCAAGAATAAATTTGCAATTCTAAAGTTAAGAAAAATTGTATCTTTTGCCAAATGTTACGTATAATAAATCAATCAGTATATTATGAATTTTATAAATGTTTTTCCATAATTTTATAAAATGTTTGCGTAAGATATGCTTATTTATGTTTTGTCATTTTCCAATGTCAAGCAGAATCTAGTCATCGCATCAATATTTAATAACTGTATTACTCCTAAATACTACTTTGCCATTCGCAGCTCACGTTAAGCGTTGACCAATCAATGCTAAACATGATATAGCTAGAACACGTTATCATCGCGTTCATCCATAATTTATTCAACAGTGCTTGCGCAACGAGTTACCAATTATTCAGATGATTGCGCTAATTAAACGGTAATAGTAATAATGACGTTGACGTATTTCTATTAAATTAACGCTGCAACACCTAACCATCTGTAGATTATATTCTTCCTTTGATTAACAATGACTTAAGTAAGCGTTATTTGGGAGTAAATGGTTAGGAAATGAGGTGGGTGTTGAAACGTAGTAAACAATTGCGGGACACATGGACATTTGACACGTCAAAACTAACCGATGTTTCTTTATATACAGTGTATTTGAACACGTTTCAACATCATTGTGATTTCCTTCAAAGAATTATGGACTTATTTAAGACTTATCCACTTGGTATATACATCAACCAATTCTCCATCACAGCGACTGAAGAGTGCGCATCAGAGATTGGGGCAAGTTTGTTATATTTACTATTATAAACATTCTTCGGATTATGTTACACTCTACGAGTCCTCCCATCTCTCTTTCTCCTCGCGTTCTTTTTTAACATCCTCTACGTGTTGCGAGAGGTACAATATATCCTGCAAAAAATAAAAAATACGTTTTCTCAGATAAATAAACTTTGGATCATGGACAATGGAGATTTATACTGACGTCTTCAAATTTAGTCCACTGTTCCTTTGGTAAGATTTTCTTCTGCGCATCCAATTGCATGGCTCGTACTATACGAAAATTACGTTCGTCTATGACCTGCCGAGGAACACGTCTTAAAGCTTCTGTCACGTCTGGATCTGCCTCATAAAGGAAATCATCTCTCCACAACCCTAGAAAAAAAGATACACGTCTTATATACGTCATGATGAGACAATGAATTACACAATAATCCTTTTAACAATATCTCAATTAAAAGAAGTGAAAGTAGTAACTTTTCGCAGCACGTAAATACATATATTACGTCATACAGGGTGTTTCCTCTAACTGTAGCACTTAGAACATCTCTGCTTCCTTTGATGATATGAAAAAAGTCAAAGGACGAAAATTGTTCGATACAAAGAGACTAGTACTCTGGTAAGAAAATTATTTTTTTAATGTGACCTTTCACAAGATATCAAAGTCATGAACATTTTTTTAAATGATAGTAAATTTTTCTTAACGAAATGTAGCTTGTAAAAAAACAAATTCAACCATACAGAATATGTTGACCTTCATTTGCACGGAACATACTCAACGAATCATTTCCTGATCGCTGGATTGGACGTGGTGGAAGAATTTCTTGGCCGGCTCGATCACCAGATCTTACGCCTCTTGATTTTTTTCTTTGGGGACACCTAAAAAATGAAGTTTATCGCGGTATTCCGACAACACCCAAAGATACGCGAGAAAGAATTCAGCGTGCGTGCACCGCAATTACTCCGGAATCTCTCAAAAACGTAAAACAATCGTTTATTCATCGAATTCGAAAGTGTATGGAAGTAAACGGTGATCATTTCGAACATCTGTAAAAAAGGTATATCTTTGTAGTTATACATACAATAAATAGAGTTTCTTTTCCTAAACGTGATTTTTGTGGTTCAAAGTCATTTGAAGATCAACATATTCTGTACGGTTGAGTTTGTTTTTTTACAAGCTACATCATTTCGTTAAGGAAAATATACCATCTCGTTTAAAAAAATGTTCATGACCTTGATATCTTGTGAAAGGTCACATTAAAAAAATAATTTTCTTACCAGAGCACTAGTCTCTTTGAATCGAACAATTTTCGTCCTTTGACTTTTTTCTTTGGGGACACCTAAAAAATGAAGTTTATCGCGATATTCCGACAACACCCGAAGATACGCGAGAAAGAATTCAGCGTGCGTGCACCGCAATTACTCCGGAATCTCTCAAAAACGTAAAACAATCGTTTATTCATCGAATTCGAAAGTGTATGGAAGTAAACGGTGATCATTTCGAACATCTGTAAAAAAAGGTATATCTTTGTAGTTATACATACAATAAATAGAGTTTCTTTTCCTAAACGTGATTTTTGTGGTTCAAAGTCATTTGAAGATCAACATATTCTGTACGGTTGAGTTTGTTTTTTTACAAGCTACATCATTTCGTTAAGGAAAATATACCATCTCGTTTAAAAAAATGTTCATGACCTTGATATCTTGTGAAAGGTCACATTAAAAAAATAATTTTCTTACCAGAGCACTAGTCTCTTTGAATCGAACAATTTTCGTCCTTTGACTTTTTTCTTTGGGGACACCTAAAAAATGAAGTTTATCGCGATATTCCGACAACACCCGAAGATACGCGAGAAAGAATTCAGCGTGCGTGCACCGCAATTACTCCGGAATCTCTCAAAAACGTAAAACAATCGTTTATTCATCGAATTCGAAAGTGTATGGAAGTAAACGGTGATCATTTCTAACATCTGTAAAAAAGGTATATCTTTGTAGTTATACATACAATAGAGTTTCTTTTCCTAAACGTGATTTTTGTGGTTCAAAGTCATTTGAAGGTCAACATATTCTGTATGGTTGAATTTGTTTTTTTACAAGCTACATCACTTCGTTAAGGAAAATATACCATCTCATTTAAAAAAATGTTCATGACCTTGATATCTTGTGAAAGGTCACATTAAAAAAATAATTTTCTTACCAGAGTACTAGTCTCTTTGAATGGAACAATTTTCGTCCTTTGACTTTTTTCATATCATCAAAGGAAGCAGAGATGTTCTAAGTGCTACAGTTAGAGGAAACACCCTGTATACAGACAATACTGTCGTATGTCGAAACCCTCATTGTCATTACTCAAATTTAAATGGTATTCTGACACATCGAAGAACATGACAGTCGCAATTACAGATACCGTTTCAAATGCGTTAAATATCTGCCTCTAATAGTTTATTACACAGCTACTTTACTTATTGAATTTGCCTCTACATGAAGAAGTAGATTCTATATACAGAAGTTCTCCGCAAAGTTTGGCGGGAGCATCAGTCAATCGACCAGGGTCGATTTTCGCATACATGTTTCTGAAACATACCTAATTGATTGAACCCGGAGAGATTGTAGCACATTCTGAAGTGGTACTGCAACACGTAAAACATTATGTAAATATATTCACGTCGCTCGTATAAACAAAGCATATCATCAAAGACGGAATGCAAATAGTTATTTCAGATTAATTCAGATTCCATGGCGACCAGAAGTATTCTTAATAGATTCTCCGCAAAGTTTGGCGGGAGCATCAGTCAATCGACCAGGGTCGATTTTCGCATACATGTTTCTGAAACATACCTAATTGATTGAACCCGGAGAGATTGTAGCACCACTTCCTGAAGTTGGTAGCTGCAACACGTAAAAGCATTATGTAAGAATATATTCACGTCGCTCGTATAAACAAAGGCATATCATCAAAGACGGAATGCAAAATAGTTATTTACAGATTAACTGATTCATTCGGCCGCTCATCGTCACGATGCTTCCCTCGACGGGGACTTCGAGAAGAAAGTCGTCAGCCTAGCCGACTCGCCGAGTCGACTGGAGTTCGATAAATGGCGGAAGACGTCCGGCGTCCCTGCCGTGGAATCACCGAAATGCGGCCCTGGTGTAGAGAAAAGAGGATTCTGCAAATACAGCGGAGACAGATCGCATTTCCGGGATAAGCGAGAAGCTAATTGGTTATTGCATCTGGTCACTCGTTAATCCCTATTTAATCCCTAGTACCTTGTCCGCACGAGCCAATAGGATTCCTCTGCAAAACGCCGCTACGCGCAGATGGCGCAGTTGCGGGGGACTACTTCGCCGGAAGCGGGCGCGCGCTTGTCGCACGCCCGTATATAAACGGGTACGGGAAGGTGCGCGACGCTCTTCGCCTCAGTACGAGTAGAGTTGTGTTCACGTGTGGTTGTGTGTCTCCTTTTTTTCAGTAAATTAGGCCACACAACCTACCTTGATTCGTGAAACTAACTCTCCTAGAAAAACCCAAAAAAAGTAAAAAAAATCTTCGAAAAACGCATACAAAAAAATCGCAAAACCGTAGGTGAAAATCGACGCAACCTCGGGTAACAGCGTGGTGATAAAAAAAAAGAGTTAGTGTAATCGTCATCGTCGTCGCTCGCGGAAATAGGCACGAGGCCGAAGCGAGCCAGGCAGCGTGCAGGAACGAGAGACGCGACGAGAGACGAGACTTGGCGAGTCGGAAGAAGGCGAGCCATATTGTGAGAAGAAGAAGAAAGAAGAAGGAGGAGGAGAAGGGGCGAAGCGGATCCTTGCTCGAGAATACGAGCGATTCCCTCGGAAGAGCATCACTTTCTCTCTCTTTTATCTCTCTCTCTCTCTCTTTCTTTCTCTACGTGCTGAACCGTGACACCGCATCGCCGCCACCATGAATCCCGGTGCGCCCAACTACCCCATGGCATCGCTCTACGTCGGTGATTTACATACCGACATCACCGAGGCTATGCTGTTCGAGAAGTTTTCATCGGCCGGACCCGTGCTGTCCATACGCGTCTGCCGTGACATGATCACCCGTCGCTCGCTCGGATACGCTTATGTCAACTTCCAACAACCGGCTGATGGTGAGTCATTGTCAATCGGTTCATCATTTATCGTCGAATGACGAAATCGGGCATTTTGCTGCGTATGGCTGCGCGTGTCTCGCACGTGCTACGCCGCGCTGCGCTGCGCTGCATGCCTACATTAGCGTCCACCATATTGAATTCGCGTAGTCGCTACGTAATGGCGGTTAACGGTTAAAACCACCTTGATGTGGCGCGGAGGGGGGGAAAGGGCACGCTGTTCTCTTCTTTTTTTCTCTCTCTCTCATTCTCCTTTATCTCGCTTTATCTCGGAGTCTTCAAACGGATGCGCACCGACACGCGGATCTCTGGCTCTCGCGCGTCCGCGAGCCGTCGGCATCGTCCGTGCGGATGTTACGACGTACTGTAAGATCTGGAAAGACAGTCGAGACTGACAGGTCGTATAGAGGATCGGAATGAAAACAAGTTGATCACAACGGTAGGAGCATTGGCCGTACAGCCTAAGGACCTAGGCGTGTGAACCAGGGATCCCGGAGAGTTCGAGTTCAAATCTAAGGTAGTCTCCTAGTTATTTTTCGCCTCTTACAGTTCAGAAGTGGGATAAAATCCGCTACCCCTCGGAGAGGAGGGAGTTGAGAAGCAGCTGGCCGGTAGTGAAGCCTGAACATGGAGGTCGGGACGGACTCAGAGGAGTGAACCAACATGGAGATTGGGGAGGACTCAGAGGAGTGAACCAACATGGAGATTGGGAAAGACTCAGGAGTGAACCAACATGGAGGTTGGGAAGGACTCAGAGGAGTGAACCAAAAATGGAGGTTGAGAGGGACTCGAGTGGAGTGAACCGACGATTTGGAGACATTCGGGGACGAATGTAATGTCAGGCTGGCCGAGCTGTAAGATCTGGAAAGACAGTCGAGACTGACAGGTCGTATAGAGGATCGGAATGAAAACAAGGTGATCACAACGGTAGGAGCATTGGCCGTACAGCCTAAGACCTAGGCGTGCGAACCAGGGATCCCGGAGAGTTCGAGTTCAAATCTAAGGCAGTCTCCTAGTTATTTTTCGCCTCTTACAGTTCAGAAGTGGGATAAAATCCGCTACCCCTCGAAGACAGTTGAGATTCATCCGCTACCCCTCGGAGAGGAGGGAGTCGAGAAGCAGCTGGCCGGTAGTGAAGCCTGAACATGGAGGTCGGGACGGACTCAGAGGAGTGAACCAACATGGAGATTGGGAAGAGGACCACATGGAGTGGAAGAAGGAGTGAACCAACATGGAGGTTGGGAGGGACTCAGAGGAGTGAACCAAAAATGGAGGTTGAGAGGGACTCGAGTGGAGTGAACCGACGATTTGGAGACATTCGGGGACGAATGTAATGTCAGGCTGGCCGAGCTGTAAGATCTGGAAAGACAGTCGAGACTGACAGGTCGTATAGAGGATCGGAATGAAAACAAGTTGATCACAAGGGTAGGAGCATTGGCCGTACAGCCTAAGACCTAGGCGTGCGAACCAGGGATCCCGGAGAGTTCGAGTTCAAATCTAAGGCAGTCTCCTAGTTATTTTTCGCCTCTTACAGTTCAGAAGTGGGATAAAATCCGCTAACCCTCGGAGACAGTTGAGATTCATCCGCTACCCCTCGGAGAGGAGGGAGTCGAGAAGCAGCTGGCCGGTAGTGAAGCCTGAACATGGAGGTCGGGACGGACTCAGAGGAGTGAACCAACATGGAGATTGGGAAAGACTCAGGAGTGAACCAACATGGAGGTTGGGAAGGACTCAGAGGAGTGAACCAACATGGAGGTTGGGAAGGACTCAGAGGAGTGAACCAAAAATGGAGGTTGAGAGGGACTCGAGTGGAGTGAACCGACGATTTGGAGACATTCGGGGACGAATGTAATGTCAGGCTGGCCGAGCTGTAAGATCTGGAAAGACAGTCGAGACTGACAGGTCGTATAGAGGATCGGAATGAAAACAAGTTGATCACAACGGTAGGAGCATTGGCCGTACAGCCTAAGACCTAGGCGTGCGAACCAGGGATCCCGGAGAGTTCGAGTTCAAATCTAAGGCAGTCTCCTAGTTATTTTTCGCCTCTTACAGTTCAGAAGTGGGATAAAATCCGCTAACCCTCGGAGACAGTTGAGATTCATCCGCTACCCCTCGGAGAGGAGGGAGTCGAGAAGCAGCTGGCCGGTAGTGAAGCCTGAACATGGAGGTCGGGACGGACTCAGAGGAGTGAACCAACATGGAGATTGGGAAAGACTCAGGAGTGAACCAACATGGAGGTTGGGAAGGACTCAGAGGAGTGAACCAACATGGAGGTTGGGAAGGACTCAGAGGAGTGAACCAAAAATGGAGGTTGAGAGGGACTCGAGTGGAGTGAACCGACGATTTGGAGACATTCGGGGACGAATGTAATGTCAGGCTGGCCGAGCTGTAAGATCTGGAAAGACAGTCGAGACTGACAGGTCGTATAGAGGATCGGAATGAAAACAAGTTGATCACAACGGTAGGAGCATTGGCCGTACAGCCTAAGACCTAGGCGTGCGAACCAGGGATCCCGGAGAGTTCGAGTTCAAATCTAAGGCAGTCTCCTAGTTATTTTTCGCCTCTTACAGTTCAGAAGTGGGATAAAATCCGCTAACCCTCGAGACAGTTGAGATTCATCCGCTACCCCTCGGAGAGGAGGGAGTCGAGAAGCAGCTGGCCGGTAGTGAAGCCTGAACATGGAGGTCGGGACGGACTCAGAGGAGTGAACCAACATGGAGATTGGGAAAGACTCAGGAGTGAACCAACATGGAGGTTGGGAAGGACTCAGAGGAGTGAACCAACATGGAGGTTGGGAAGGACTCAGAGGAGTGAACCAAAAATGGAGGTTGAGAGGGACTCGAGTGGAGTGAACCGACGATTTGGAGACATTCGGGGACGAATGTAATGTCAGGCTGGCCGAGCTGTAAGATCTGGAAAGACAGTCGAGACTGACAGGTCGTATAGAGGATCGGAATGAAAACAAGTTGATCACAACGGTAGGAGCATTGGCCGTACAGCCTAAGACCTAGGCGTGTGAACCAGGGATCCCGGAGAGTTCGAGTTCTAATCTAAGGCAGTCTCCTAGTTATTTTTCGCCTCTTACAGTTCAGAAGTGGGATAAAATCCGCTACCCCTCGAAGACAGTTGAGATTCATCCGCTACCCCTCGGAGAGGAGGGAGTTGAGAAGCAGCTGGCCGGTAGTGAAGCCTGAACATGGAGGTCGGGACGGACTCAGAGGAGTGAATCAACATGGAGATTGGGAAGGACTCAGAGGAGTGAACCAACATGGATGTTGGGAGGGACTCAGAAGAGTGAACCAAAAATGGAGGTTGAGAGGGACTCGAGTGGAGTGAACCGACGATTTGGAGACATTCGGGGACGAATGTAATGTCAGGCTGGCCGAGCTGTAAGATCTGGAAAGACAGTCGAGACTGACAGGTCGTATAGAGGATCGGAATGAAAACAAGTTGATCACAAGGGTAGGAGTATTGGCCGTACAGCCTAAGGACCTAGGCGTGTGAACCAGGGATCCCGGAGAGTTCGAGTTCAAATCTAAGGCAGTCTCCTAGTTATTTTTCGCCTCTTACAGTACCACGCGATTTCGAGATGAGAATCGCGGATCTTCGTACCCCGAGAAAATGCATTAGAAAAGTCCGGAGAGCACAGCGCGCTCTGCGATCGAACGCAAAGGCTGTTGTCTCTGGCCGTTACGACACGTCACGTGGACGGTTTTCCCCTTGAAACGAGAAAGTTAACATTTCTCGCTATTGGAAAAAGGAGAACGAGAGGAGAGAAAAATATTTTCAGGAGCGTGTGGGTTTTCTTACCTGCCAAAGGGAACCGGCCTATCTGGATTATTTCCTCGCATATTCAAGTCTACCTTCTGCAGAATTCAGCAGGATTTTAATGTAAATACGCAGAAAGAAACATCTGTTTTTACATGCCTGTCCATATGTTTAACCGTTTATCATCATCATCATCATTATTATTTGTAGCAACATTAAGCGCGGCGATTAGTCTGATAAGGAAAGAAAAGAAACGGGGGTTCTTATTTTATCTCGTGAACATAGGAATCCAAGGTCAAAGCGATAGAGAAACTTAAGGCAATATAATAATATAAATTAAGTCCAAGGTCAAAGTGATATGAGGAAAACTTGTCCAAAGAATGGAAATTTATTGCCGCTCGTTCGTTTCTCTTTTTTTTGTTTCCTCAGCATATGTTCATTCCAAAATTTCTCTTCAGATATTGTATCTACCTTCGTAATTCCTTGGATTCCTTTGGATTTATGGACAATGCTAAACTCTATTATCGAAGGAAAACATGTTTTACAACAATGTAAAAGACATACCATATCATTAATAAAAAGATAAAGAAAATTAATATAAAATATAGTTAAACATCATTAAAGTGACAGAGCAATCCGATTAATAATTAAAGAAAACATTCACATTTGAGCAAACTTTGAGTATAATGACGTTGTCAAGGTATATAAAATGAATAGCTTTCTTATCAATCGTTATCTTATCCTTCATATTACTGGCATCTAAGAGGCCATTTCAACAAAAAGAAAAAAAAATATATAAATTCTTTGTTACTTGATGAAACTGTGTAATATTCTATTGAAAATATCACATGTTGCTAATCTTCTTATAATAATTAGGGAGATTAATATTTTCGTTAGAATATTACATCACATGAAACTGTGAAGTTTCATCAAGTAATAAAGAATTATATATATGTATATTTTTTTCTTTTTGTTGAAATGGCCCCTTAGATGCCAGTGATATGAAGGATAAGATAACGATCGATAAGAAAGCTATTCATATTATATATGTTAACATCATTATACTCAAATTTTGCTGAAATTTTAGATGTTTTCTTTAATTATTAATCGAATTGCTCTGTCACTTTAATGATATTTTTCTATACTTTATATTAATTTTCTTTATCTTTTTATTAATGATATGGTACGTCTCTTAAATTGTTGTGAAACATCTTTTCCTTCGGAAAGATTTGCATTCAATTCTGTGCAATTTACAAATGTGCCTTTAATTAAATTCTGATTGCACTTATATATAGACATATAAATTTATTTAACGATAAAGGGATTTGTTTTCGACGACGTGGTTTCCAAATCCCGTCTGACTTTCATAACAACAACAACAACAACAAGAGAGAGAAGAACGTTCGCATATAAGTGTATTTGTAAATGTTTATGTTTCAGCTGAACGCGCCCTCGATACGATGAACTTTGATATGATAAAGGGGCGGCCTATTCGAATTATGTGGTCCCAGCGAGATCCTTCCCTCCGCAAATCAGGCGTTGGAAATGTATTTATAAAGAACCTAGACAAAAATATAGACAATAAAGCAATGTACGATACCTTCTCCGCGTTTGGTAACATATTAAGCTGCAAGGTAGCGCAAGATGAATCGGGCGCCTCTAAGGGTTATGGCTTTGTTCATTTCGAGACCGAGGAAGCCGCGAATAAATCCATCGATAAAGTCAACGGCATGTTGTTGAACGGCAAGAAGGTGAGTAACGGCTCTCTGTGTATAAACGAAACGAAGCAGATGGACATCTTGCACGTTACGCTAACCTTTGTTTTGAAATCGTACGCAGGTTTATGTTGGAAAGTTCATTCCGCGTAAGGAACGCGAAAAGGAGTTGGGCGAGAAGGCCAAGCTTTTCACGAATGTCTACGTGAAGAACTTTGGCGAAGATATGACGGATGACAAGCTGAAGGAGATGTTTGAGAAGTACGGGACCATTACCAGTCACAAAGTGATGAGCAAGGACGACGGTAAATCGCGCGGTTTTGGATTCGTCGCGTTCGAGGACCCAGACGCGGCTGAGCGAGCGGTAATCGAGCTGAATGGCAAGGAGATTGCCGAGAACAAGTGCATGTACGTCGGACGCGCTCAGAAGAAGGCCGAGCGGCAGCAGGAGCTGAAACGGAAGTTCGAACAGCTGAAGATCGAGCGTCTGAACCGCTATCAGGGCGTGAACTTGTACGTGAAGAATCTGGACGACACCATCGACGACGAGCGTCTGCGCAAGGAGTTCACGCCCTTCGGTACAATTACATCCGCCAAGGTGATGATGGAGGAGGGACGTAGCAAGGGCTTCGGATTCGTCTGCTTCTCCCAGCCGGAAGAGGCGACCAAAGCGGTGACCGAGATGAACGGACGCATCGTGGGTTCCAAGCCCCTTTACGTTGCTCTGGCGCAACGCAAGGAGGATCGTAAAGCTCATCTTGCTTCGCAATACATGCAGCGCATGGCGAATGTACGCATGCAACAGATGGGCCAGATATTCCAGCCTGGTAACGCAGGTAGTTACTTCGTCCCCACGATACCGCAGCCGCAACGTTTCTACGGGCCTGCTCAGATGGCACAGATTCGCGCTACTCCGCGCTGGCCGGCACAACCGAATCAAGTACGGCCAAACGCCCAGACCGGCAGCTCTGGATTCGCAGCGATGCAAGCTGCGCCTTTCAGACCGGCACCGCGCGCTCCCGCTGCGCAGGCTAGCGCCTTGCGTAACAGCATGTCTGCCAGACCTATTACAGGTAAGAAAAAGATTTCTCGCGTTATACCGCGGTCAAAGAATGGTCAATCCCCTTTAACAGATGACAGTTAACGTCAATATCGTAAGAAATAATGAATCATCGGAACGATAGGATCGTCGACCTCACGCCTGTTTTTGTTCCTTCAGGTCAACAAGCGGTTGGAGGCGCCAATATACAGAGCCGTTCCATGGCTGGCCCTGCTGTCGGGGTCTCGCCCGGTCAGAGCCGTCCGTCGAACTACAAATACACCGCGAACATGCGCAATCCACCGCAAGCGGCCATGGCGATGCCCACTCAAGCTCCTGTGCAACAGGCTGTCCACATCCAGGGCCAAGAACCACTCACTGCATCGATGCTGGCTGCAGCACCACCGCAAGAACAGAAACAGATGTTGGGCGAACGACTGTTCCCATTGATCCAGTGCATGTACCCGTCGCTGACTGGCAAGATCACCGGTATGCTGTTGGAGATCGACAACAGCGAGCTGCTTCATATGTTGGAACACAACGAGTCGCTGAAGGCTAAAGTCGAGGAAGCTGTGGCCGTGCTGCAAGCCCATCAAGCAAAGCAAGCAGTTGCACCGAAAAAAGAATAAGCATATTCTCAATCGCTGACGAATCGGACATGAATTCTTTTTTTCTTCTTCATTTTATTTTTATTTTTTTGAATTCTTGCGCAATTTAATCGTCGAGAAACCCTTTCGTGGTTGACGTGTCCGAGTTTCCAAGCATTATGTGATCAGTCGATTATTCGAAACTGAACCTACAAAGGGTTTTTCTTCTAAAATTTTATGATAATAAATTCTTCTTTCAATGTGTATCTATGTATCTGATCAGTGTTCAAAGAATGCAACGGTTCACTCGTCTTTCTCAATGCGATTGGGCACCCTTGTGTCAATTTAATTCAACAGGATTAGAAAATACATGCATGATTGCGGACAGTTTGTTGCTCAACAGTTCTGCAACCGTTGCAATCAATGAACACACTTTATTTAATTTTGCATTTCCTTTTTTGCCACATGATCCTGAATCAATGTTGTACGAAGCAATCTTGGATCAAAACTTGCGGTCAATTAAAGCAAAGGGAGAGAACTAGGAGTGAGATATTTTGCAATTAAATTCGTAAACGAAATTTTGGAATCCAAAGTTTTAGCAATAGAGATTGTCACGGGATCAGCAATTCCGATGCAAGCTAAAATTGTGAGGCGTTTTAAGGCGATCCTGGAGTCGTCTGTATTACCGGCGGAATCGGTGATTTTCCTGCATCTTTCAAGAAATATATCTTTTTATTGAATTCACAGAATGAAAAATCCTTTTCCACGATGAAAGTACACGCGATAATGTAGTGTGGAAAATAGGACTTAACTTTCCAAATGGAAATAAAATCACAATTTTCCTATTTTCCACACTACATTATTGTGTGTACTTTCATCGTGGAAAAGGATTTTTCATTCTGTGAATTCAATAAAAAGAAAATGCAGGAAAATCACCGATTTCGCCGGTAATACAGACGCCGCGACGGAGTTCACTGGCCACTCCAGGATCACCTTAAGGGGAAGCTGGAGTTGCTAGTGAACTATTTTTTCACTATAGCGATGGTAATTGCAGTTTCGAAAATTCTCTTTATTACTTGTGCAGAATAAAAAATCCTTTTCCACAAATGAAGTATAGATAGAAAGAAAGTCCGCTCTACAGGACTTTATATTCAAAATGGAACAAAGTTAGAAAAGACAAATGCAAGTTTTTAACTTTTTTCCATTTTCCACAAATGAAGTATAGATAGAAAGAAAGTCCGCTCTACAGGACTTTATATTCAAAATGGAACACAGTTAGAAAAGCCAAATGCAAGTTTTTAACTTTTTTCCATTTTGAGTATGAAGTCCTGTAGAGCGGACTTTCTTTCTATCTATACTTCATTTGTGGAAAAGGATTTTTTATTCTGCACAAGCGATAAAGAGAATTTTCGAAACTGCAATTACCATCGCTATAGTGAAAAAATAGTTCACTAGCAACTCCAGCATCCCCTTAAGGGGGGAGCCTGCTTTAGAACGTTGAAAATAAGGTATATTTTACGAATTGTTTTTGAAGAAACTATACAGCGGATCATTATAAAACTTTTATGCATTTATTAGTACATGTTTAAAGATAAAAAAATTATTTGTTGATTTGAATATATTGCCTGTAGAGGTCGTCCTGGAGGCATCTTAGTGCAGCCGGTATTGCAAATTGGTGAGCATTCTCCTGCCTCCAAATTTCATCCAAACTGAAAAATTGAAATATTTTCTCGTTATTTATAAATTCCCATCGTCGATGAACCTTTAATATTCATAAAAACATTAAGTTAAACAATTATTTTTGCATGAAAAAGTTCAAAAACTTTGCCTAAAAATCGTACTTTTGTGTTCTAAGCTCCATCATTTTGGCACTTTTCAACTTTTTTCTTCTCTCTTTGGTTCATCGACGATGGGAATTCATAAATAACGAGAACATATTTCAATTTTTCAGTTCAGACGAAATTTGGAGGCAGGAGAATGCTCACCAATTTGCAATGCCGGCGACGCGGCTGCACTAAGATTTCTCCAGGACGACCTCTACAAGCGATATATTCAAATCAAAAAATAATTTTTTTATCTTTAAACATGTACTAATAAATGCATCAAAGTTTCATAATGATCCGCTGTATAGTTTCTCCAACAACAATTCGTAAAATATACCTTATTTTCAGCGTTCTAAAGCAGGCTCCCCCCTTAAGGGGATGCTGGAGTTGGTAGTGAACTATTTTTTCACTATAGCGATGGTAATTGCAGTTTCGAAAATTCTCTTTATTGCTTGTGCAGAATAAAAAATCCTTTTCCACAAATGAAGTATAGATAGAAAGAAAGTCCGCTCTACAGGACTTTATACTCAAAATGGCAAAAAGTTAAAAACTTGCATTTGTCTTTTCTAACTTTGTTCCATTTTGAATATAAAGTCCTGTAGAGCGGACTTTCTTTCTATCTATACTTCATTTGTGGAAAAGGATTTTTTATTCTGCACAAGCGATAAAGAGAATTTTCGAAACTGCAATTACCATCGCTATAGTGAAAAAATAGTTCACTACCAACTCCAGCATCCCCTTAAGGGGGGAGCCTGCTTTAGAACGCTGAAAATAAGGTATATTTTACGAATTGTTGTTGGAGAAACTATACAGCGGATCATTATGAAACTTTGATGCATTTATTAGTACATGTTTAAAGATAAAAAAATTATTTGTTGATTTGAATATATTGCCTGTAGAGGTCGTCCTGGAGGCATCTTAGTGCAGCCGGTATTGCAAATTGGTGAGCATTCTCCTGCCTCCAAATTTCATCCAAACTGAAAAATTGAAATATTTTCTCGTTATTTATAAATTCCCATCGTCGATGAACCTTTAATATTCATAAAAACATTAAGTTAAACAATTATTTTTGCATGAAAAAGTTCAAAAACTTTGCCTAAAAATCGTACTTTTGTGTTCTAAGCTCCATCATTTTGGCACTTTTCAACTTTTTTCTTCTCTCTTTGGTTCATCGACGATGGGAATTCATAAATAACGAGAACATATTTCAATTTTTCAGTTCAGACGAAATTTGGAGGCAGGAGAATGCTCACCAATTTGCAATGCCGGCGACGCGGCTGCACTAAGATTTCTCCAGGACGACCTCTACAAGCGATATATTCAAATCAAAAAATAATTTTTTTATCTTTAAACATGTACTAATAAATGCATCAAAGTTTCATAATGATCCGCTGTATAGTTTCTCCAACAACAATTCGTAAAATATACCTTATTTTTAGCGTTCTAAAGCAGGCTCCCCCCTTAAGCGATTTTGTTGCGAAGAATTATTTGGAAACTCGAAATTTATTGAACCTTTCAATTTTATATTCACTAAAAGTCATATAAATTACATTGGACCAATTATAATCGTGCAAACGTATCGACAAACGAAAGTGGAAAACTCTGGGGAGATTCGAGAGAAATTGCGATAGAAAGAAAAACGCTCGTTCGTAACGTCGAACACGTCGTTCAAATACGTCGCGTTTGCGCACGCGTGACAGCGACGTTCTTCTTTTATTTGATTCTTTTAATTACTCTCCGCGCGTTTCCTGGAGGCAGGCAGGCGATTGGCGGACGCGACGTTGCGGTCCATTTTGGCGATCGGATAGGCTGTCGCGCGGTTGGAAAGAGACAGAATGTGCCCCTCCCCTCGCGGCAGGAACGTCGTCCGGTGAAATTGCGCGAACGTCGGCAGGCAGTCGAGTTTGGTCGAGTCGAGTGGTGCGGTGCGACGTTTCGTGACAAGTTGGACTCGTTAAAGCCGGTCGAGGACGCGCGAGGAAGGTCGCGCCCAGCCGCTGGCTCGTCTCTCGACGAACGAACACTGAACGGGCGGTGATTACGTCGACGAGGACGAGGACGACGGCAGCGACGGTGGCTGAAAACTCGAAATTCGGTCGTTCGGCTCGTCGTCGAACGCAGCGGAGGCGAGAGACAGAGAGAGAGAGAGAAAGGTAGGCAGACAGACAGAAGGTGCATTCCTGCACGCACAGATCCCCCGTTCCCCAATGACCTCGATATAATGACCTCGTACAGTCGAACGAGAGCCGCGGCGGCAGCCGACGCTCGACCTGAAATTAGCCGCGAGAGATAGAGGTGCTTCCTCGTGCAGCTCGATCCGTTCGATCGCGACGTCGCTCGCAGGAACATCGCCGCGCGTAGAAGCGCCTTCCTCCCCCTCGTTTGTTTACCAGGTGTCGGCCTCGTTCTCCTCGGCGTGTCCGATTTGAACGCGGCCGACGGTTTTGCTTTGTTTTCCTGAGAGGTGCGCGAGCGTGCGCACGGTAAACGCGTAAACCGAGCGAGCCGAAGCTTTCGCCAGCGCTACCTGCGTGCGTATTGCGTCGCCTGCTTCCCCCAAACGTAAAAACCAAATGGGGGAGGAAAAAAGGGTACAAAAATGTCACGTCTCGTTACGATTGAATTTCTCGGATACTTCGCGCGTGTATTGCGACGACTAAATAAAAACACAAGAATGGACACGGGTAATTATGTCGCGGTTTCGTTTGTTTCGTGTCCTCGGGCGGACAGGACGAATGCGACGAAACGTCCATTGTTTGGAAATACTTTTGTGCTTTTCTTCCTGCGCAATTGCTAGTTTTCGGAAGCGATGCAGAAACATGAACCGAATACGTAGAACTTTTTAATTAATTTCAGTGGATTTTTCGTAATCTATATTTAATATAATTTATGTTTTATTTTCATCCCTTCTTTTCCCCCCTTGCCTCTTCCGCTTATCCCGTTACATTGCATAGCTGTCCATTTTTCAGTTTTGATATTGCCATATTGTCACAAGTTTCGTTTTTCATTGTAAGATATTTGTTGGTTTGAGACAGATATGTGTACCATTGTTGTTATGTGTCTCGTGAAACAATATTAATAATAAAATAAACGCGTAAAATACTTTACTTTGTGTGAGAGCAGCCACATCTCCATTCCTTTGTAACTTGATATCCCGTTTGTTTTCTTGGCATAGTGAATTAAGTTCCTGGAATGCTTATAAGACCCTTTGCAAGACAATCTTATCTCCACCACCTATCTCCACCACCCTCGTTCATTTATCAACGTTTTTTTATCCTGCCATATATTTGTCATTGGAAACTCTATTTTTTCAAATCTCTAGATTGCAGATTGGTATAGTCGGCCTTTAAATACATTCTCTTGTATTCTCGTTTTTGAGAGAGAGAATTATTATGGATAATCAAGAAGAGGTCGTGAAAATCCTGCGTTCATGTTTGATATCGTGCAAAGGTGGCATCAAATTGGATAATTTGCGAGGTAAGTGCAAAATTGTTATGTATTGTATTTAATGTATGATTGATTCGCTGGTGGCTTTCAACAGCTGTTTGTTTCACGTTGTGTGTTCTGTTTATTTCGATCATCAGTTATTCTAAAGATTGATGAGAGAACCTTTTCTTTATTTGTAGTGGATTACAAGGTGATCGCAGGAGAACCCTTACCTTTCAAAAAATTCGGATATTCCTCGGTGGAAGCTTTCGTACGTAATATACCAGACATTAAAGTGACCAGAAGAAATGGAGAACTGTATATGGAAGCGCTGCCTACCAAATCGACAGCACATCTCACGAAATTAGTTGCGCGACAAAAAACACGACGAAGAATGCCAACGCAATCAAAAAGAGTAAACATTTATTAGTGCTTTATTTTTTTAGAGAGTCGTAATTGCTATTACTGCTTCGAGGCACTTGATAAGTGTCGATTAGGGAAGATTGCGATATGTTTGCTCGAATGTAGAAGCTCAAATGAAAAATGCAGTTAATAATTTCGCTGTAACTGATAGAAAATTGTCTTCCAGTGGATTCCCCCTCGAAACGTCAGAGGTCCTTCTTCTGGTTTTAGAAACTATGCTTCCAATAACTTCCAATATAATAGGAATAATTACGTGGATTCGTCCAATTCGTCTAATTCTTTCTTCAAGTCGACACCTGGAAGGAGTACATTATACACAGATTTTAGCAGGTATTTCTAGAATATCTAATCTAGATCTAGTTTTGGTTTTAAAAAACGAAAGTACAGCGTTTTTCTTACTGTTGACAATCTTTCTACCTTCTCCATTAGTAGTTCGAGATATACTGTTTTTGATAGTCGCAAATTCTGGTGAATCCTGAAGAGAATAAATGACCAATTAAAATCGCGTTTAATATATTTTGCATGTATATAATCCTGTGTTCATAGTGCAAAATATTTTAGGCCCGTCCCTCTTATGGACACTATAGTACAGTGTCCAATTTCCATATCGCAGAATCCAATGTTGCAGAGTGGAAAGCTCGAGAAGACTCCGCCGAAGTATGCTCCAGCTTCTTCCGCGAAAGTGAGTGTGCGCATCTTTAAATCCTTTAAAACTCGCGATAAATCTGCAACGCGCGTTATTATAATCGTATCGATATATTTTCAGAGACTGAATGAGAAATTAAATCCAAACCTACCGCCTATACACCAAAGTACTTGTAACATCGATGATGCAAGATGCCAAGTATTGGACCGAAAATTAACTGTGATAGATATCAAACCAAAGACTGCGGAACCGAAGCCCATAAAGTTGAGCGAACGGCTCAAAGTTTCTTCAAGTCTCCCTACTCCTGAAGTACCTTCCTTATTCGATAGTTGCACACCGTCTTCGTATATTCGTCCATCCCTTTTAGATGTACCACAAATAAGAACAAAGATGGTTTGTTAAATCAAATTATACGTTTGCGGTTGTGTTTCTTCTTTTTCCATACAACTATATATTTTCTTTTAGAGCGCACCATCGTACCACGCTTCCGACCCTCGAGAGGAACTGCAGAATCGTGCCAATGCGTTAAATTTATCGGCACCGATCTACAAGATGTATTCGAAGAAAGAGAAGCATTCTGACAAGATCACTATTTATGCTAGCGTAAAAGTACGTTGATTCATATCGTGCGTTACACCGAGAGATTGCAGAAAGATTGCCTTGATGTTGATCGATCAATGAATGCCGCAGCTCGCCGGGCACACGTTCCATACCTTCCCGGAAGACGCGACGTCCCAAGGAGAGGCCGAAAAGATCGCGGCACGACTGGCGCTGGTGAATCTTGCGAAGGAATCGTCGAGCCCAGAGGTGACGACGGTTGACGTGCAGTTGGTGAAGGAACGTATCCTGGATATCGTGACTCTGCATCAGAGCGGAGTCTTCATGCATCTGCTGCCAAAGTATTACAGCGAGCAGTACAGGGAAGCTCTTCCCCATGATTGGGAGAGGATTACCGAGCAGATCGCGGATGTTAGTCAGGAGAAAGGTGTCGGCGATTCGACGATACTTTGCCGATCCCGTCCGACTACCAAGGTAATATATTGGGTTGTTCGGAAAGTTATTTCGTTTTTTCAAGGAAAAATGAAAGGCGGTTTTTTCATATTTAGAATAAATTTTATTCAGTGATGTATTGGCCATTTTGTTCCACTACCTTTCGCCATCTTTCTGGCAACTTTAAGATTCCACGCTCATAGAAGTCCTTCTCCTTATTGACAAAAAATTGAAGCAAGTGGTTTTTGACGCCTTCATTTGAATCGAAGTTTACATTGTTCAAAGAATTTTGTAGAGACCGGAAAAAATGGTAATCGGATGGTGCCAGATCAGGAGAGTATGGTGGGTGTGGTAGCACATCCCATCCAAGCTGTAAAAGCTTCTGGCGAGTGACCAAACTTGTGTGTGGTCCGGCATTGTCGTGATGGAATACGACACCTTTCCTATTCGCCAATTCCGGTCGCTTCTGCTTGATGGCAGCATCCAATTCATCCAGCTGACGACAATACACTTTCGAATCAATCGTCTGGTTGCTTGGTAGTAGCTCGAAAAATACGATTCCCTTCCAATCCCACCATACAGAAAGCATGATCTTCTTTTGATGAATATCTGCCTTGGATGTCGATTGAGCAGGTTCATCTTGCCTGGACCATGATCGTTTTCGCTTAACATTGTCGTAAACAATCCATTTTTCATCTCCAGTTATGATTCGCTTCAAAAATGGTTCATTTTCTTCACGTTTCAACGATGAATCGCAGATGGTAATGCGTCGAATCAAGTCAATTTCCTTTAAATTGTGTGGAACCCAAATATCGAGCTTCGAAACGAATCCAAGGCGTTTCAAATGATCGTAAACGGTCGAATTCGATAAATTTAACTTTTCAGCAATTTCGCGTGTTGTTATGCGACGGTTTGCATCCACCAGAGCCTTTATTTTCTCGTCATCAGCTTTAATTGGCCGACCTGAACGTGGTGCATCTTTCAAATCGAAATTTCCAGTACGAAATTTCGAAAACCAATTCTGATACTGACGTTCACTCAATACATCTTCTCCGTACACGGTACACAATTTTTTTCTCGCTTGCACTGCATTTTTACCCTTTCGGTAGTAAAAAAGCAAAGTATTACGAAAATGCTCACTTTGATTTTCCATGTTTGATGTGATGCCAAAAAACAATTACTTGACAGATCGCAACACAATAAGATACTAAATGACGTCTGAAATGTCAGTTGTCAAAATATAAAACGAATTTGCCGCTTAGAGTAAGATTAAGTATCGAGGAACGCGACTAACGACATCGCTTTGTGAAAAACGAAATTACTTTCCGAACAACCCAATACAATATACGCGTGCATGCGATTGTTTCTTAATCGAGGTCAATTTTCATTACGAAAATCCAATTAAACGTTAATTTTCTTATTCCAGCGATCGGAAGGTTCGGCATCCATAAATAAGAACGTATCGGACAATCTCACGTCGAGCGACAAGATACTGTTGAGTCCGATCGGACCTGCCGCACCTGACAAACTGGAAGTACCTGGGACGACCATATGGAACGTGTACACCACCTGCGTCACGAGCACCGTCGAGATTTGGGTCCGACTCATCGATGACGACTACAACGTAAGCGGATTGCGCAGTAGATCGATTTCATTGCGACTTCTCCGTGCGAGCTAAGGGCTTTGTTCTTTCTTCAGGACAATTTTGTCGACATGACGAACGAGATGACGAGGCATTACAACGAGATAAAAAAACCTGCGACGACGACGACGTGCGTTATCGGTGACTTCTATGCCATTCTGGAGGACGATTACTGGCACCGAGTGCAATGCATAGATATCGACTCGGACACCGAAGTTGCCACGGTGTTCTTCATCGACGAGGGATACGAGGGGCAGTACAAACCCGACGTGCTGCATCCCTTGGACAAGCGGTTCTGCACTCTGTCGGCCCAGGTAAATCACGCGTGTTTAAGGGGGGAGCCTGCTTTAGAACGTTGAAAATAAGGTATAATTTTACGAATTTTTTTGGAGAAACTATACAGCGGATCATTATAAACCTTTTATGCATTTATTAGTACATGTTTAAAGATAAAAAACATTTTTTGATTTGAATATATCGCCTGTAGAGGTCGTCCTGGAGGCATCTTAGTGCAGCCGGCATTGTAAATTAGTGAGCATTCTCCTGCCTCCAAATTTCATCCAAACTGAAAAATTGAAATATGTTCTCGTTATTTATGAATTCCCATCGTCGATGAACCTTTAATATTCATAAAAACATTAAGTTAAACAATTACTTTTGCATGAAAAAGTTCAACAACTTTGCCTAAAAATCGTACTTTTGTGTTCTAAGCTCCACCATTTTGGCACTTTTCAACTTTTTTCTTCTCTCTTTGGTTCATCGACGATGGGAATTCATAAATAACGAGAACGTATTTCAATTTTTCAGTTTAGACGAAATTTGGAGGCAGGAGAATGCTCACCAATTTGCAATGCCGGCGACGCGGCTGCACTAAGATTTCTCCAGGACGACCTCTACAAGCGATATATTCAAATAAAAAAATAATTTTTTTATCTTTAAACATGTACTAATAAATGCATCAAAGTTTTATAATGATCCACTGTATAGTTTCTCCAAAAACAATTCGTAAATATACCTTATTTTCAGCGTTCGGGGGAGAATGGGGAAAAAAAAAAAAAACATTGGGGGGGGCCCAAAAAATAAAAAAATTGGTTTAACTTAATGTTTTTATGAATATTAAAGGTTCATCGACGATGGAATTCATAAATAACGAGAAAATATTTTAATTTTTCAGTTTGGATGAAATTTGGAGGCAGGAGAATGCTCACCAATTTACAATGCCGGCTGCACTAAGATGCCTCTAGGACGACCTACAGGCGATATATTCAATCACAAAATAATTTGTTATCTTTAAACATGTACTAATAAATGCATCAAAGTTTTATAATGATCCGCTGTATAGTTTCTCCAAAAAATTCGTAAAATTATACCTTATTTTCAACGTTCTAAAGCAGGTTCCCCTTAAGGGGATCCTGGAGTCGTCTGTATTACCGGCGGAATTGGTCGATCTTACTGTACTAATTACTCTTTAATGATTGTATAGAATGAAAAATCCTTCTCCACGATTAAAGTATACAAAGAAATATACCGAGCGAAACTCGACTTTATGTTAAAAACGACAACAAAATTTACAGTTTTATTATCGACTTATTGTGACGTCACCTCGTACATTAATGTTCTTAATATAAATGTTTTGCAGTTTTGTGGCCAAATATTCGATAATCGCAAGGACGGACAAAATGAAAGAATATGGGAAGCTTTTAGAAATGAGTTTAGAAGCCTAGTGTAAAAGTAATTAGTGCAGAAAGATCGTGATCATTTCGTGCCTACGTATGCCTGTGAAATCGTGGCTGAATAAAAAATTGTGATATTTTTTTTTCCGTTTGGAAAGTTAAGTCCTGCCTTTCACATTACATTATTGCGTGTACTTTCATCGTGGAAAAGGATTTTTCATTCTGTGAATTCAATAAAAAGAAAATGCAGGAAAATCATCGATTCCGCCGGTAAGTTAGACGCCGCGACGGAGTTCACTGGCCACTCCAGGATCCCCTTAAGTCGAATTAGTAACATTGAATTATCACCTTAATATCTTAGATTAATAACTTATTATCTTAGTTCAATTTTTATTACCTGCAATTTGCTACCACTGTCCCGCGGTTGTACGATAAAGTGTCCCGGATGTGCGGCCAGTGTTACATGAACGTCGAAATAATGGCGATGTCTGAAATCTCGGGTGGATTCAGCTTGCTGGCGGCCTCGAGCGCGCGCGAATTCTTTCGCTCCAAACGTTTTTTCGTCTTGACGTTGTTGTTGCTGTCTCCATTGGCCCTGCAAACGGTAAAGTGTCTTTGTTAAATTCATATATACGTTGTCTCAAAAGATGGAAAATTATCTTTAAAAAATGTGATCGATCTAACGATTAATAGATACATTAAACATGTCAAGCGCCGTAAACATCACGAAACTTGTTTTATTGACTAGATACGAATATAACTTTACTTTGCCAGCTCAAGGTCGTAAAGCAACGAAGTGTTTATGCAACCCAGCAAATTGTTTGGTCCAACTCTCTTGAAGATCTGGACCGTCGGAACTCCGTTGCTGATATCTTTGATCTTCGCCAGAAGCAGGTCCTCGTCGGAGACGAGCTCGCGGAAGCGAGTCACGAATCTCTCGTCGTGCGTCGACTGGTCGATTTGATGTAAGGAGATTGCGTGGCCTATTGTTTTTTATACATACACACAAACGTAAATATCGATATTATGAGATATTAAAGAATTAAACTGGAGAAAAATTCGTTTTTTTTTTCTTTTACCTGTGGAGGAATGCACTGCAGACCCATCGAGGCCATGTCCGTCTGAAGCAGATCTTGCCTCGATATCGTAATGGTTCGACCGATGTCCATTAAAAATACAGTTACTTTGTTCGGTCAGGAACGGTCTGTACAGCTCTCGCCCTGTACAGCTGCGAGTCGCACTTCACGAAATACATCTTCGTGAAGTTGATCTGTCCCGTCACCGAGGGACACATGCTGTCGTCAACGGGCATGTGCGACATTAAGCAGTTTCTACCCGCGGGAGTTCAACTGCGCGTAGATCTTTCCATTTTCGTCTATATGCGTGACGTACATTTCCACCAATCGTCCTGGCTGCAAAGGCACAAAACCGTACATAGAAAATTAGAATTACCGTCTAAAATAATTTTTTCAAACAAAGATTTATTTAAAGATATTACTTGCATCGCGATGCATCAATAAGTCCGTCGATGAGCTTTTCGAATAAAACTTGATTGATATCGACGTCATCGTCTCCGCTGGTGTCATAGAACGTAACTCTCGCGTATGAACCATACTTGTCGACGTTCGTGCTGTGTACTCGGACTAAGAACACTCGATCACCGAGAAGGAGGTTTTCAATTTCAGCGATTGCCTGAGGACAATCGCGGAAGTTCTCTAATCCCAGGAGAGCTACTCTGATCGCCTACGAGACAGAAATGCGATCAACGTAAAGTGCGATCGAGTCGAACAGAACTCGATTAAGGGGAGAGCCTGCTTTATGAAGAGAGAGAAACTATACAGCGGATCATTATAAAACTTTGATGCATTTATTAGTAAATGTTTAAAGATAAAAAAATTATTTTTATTTGAATATATCGCTTGTAGAGGTCGTCCTGGAGATCTTAGTGCAGCCGGCATTGAAATTGGTGAGCATTTCCTGCCTCCAAATTTCTCAAACTGAAAAATTGAAATACGTTTCGTTATTTATGAATCCCATCGTCGATGAACCAAAGAGAGAGAAAAAAGTTGAAAAGTGCCAAAATGGTGGAGCTTAGAACACAAAAGTACGATTTTTAGGCAAAGTTTTTGAACTTTTTCATGCAAAATAATTGTTTAACTTAATGTTTTTATGAATATTAAAGGTTCCGACGATGGGAATTCATAAATAAAGAAAATATTTCAATTTTTCAGTTTGGATGAAATTTGGAGGCAGGAGAATGCTCACTAATTTACAATGCGGCTGCACTAAGATGCCTCCAGGACGACCTCTACAGGCGATATATTCAAATCAAAAAATTTTTTTATCTTTAAACATGTACTAATAAATGCATAAAGGTTTATAATGATCCGCTGTATAGTTTCTCCAAAAAAATTCGTAAAATTACCTTATTTCAACGTTCTAAAGCAGGCTTCCCCCTTAAGACGTGTGAATACTGGTTTAGACGCTTTAAAAGTGGTGATACTGATGTGAAGGACAAAGAACGCTCGGGAAACCAAGAAAGCTTGAAAATGCAGATTTGAAAGCATTATTGGACGAAAATCCAACACAATCCACTTCAGAACTTGCCAGAGCATTAAATGTTGATCATACAACAGTTACCAAAACATTTACCATGAAATGGGAAAAATTCAGAAAGGGAAATGGGTTCGACATCAATTCTGGAAAGGTGCCATTGCGAACCGGTTGAACATTTGCATTTCGTTGATCGCCAGGCAAAAAAAGAAGAGTCTTTTGTTTCGGATTGTTACTGGGGATGAAAAGTGGATCTATTTTGATAATCCGAAACGCAGAAAATCATGGGTGGATCCAGGCGAACCATCAACATCCACTCCGAGACGCAATATTCACGGTTGAAAAGTAATGCTCCGTATTTGGTGGGATAGTGTACTATGAGCTGTTAAATCCGCACGAGACTGTCACGGCTGATCGTTATCGACACCAATTGTACAAGTTGAAGCAAGCATTGCACCAAAAACGACCACCAATTGCGAGTAAACGACGGAAAGTGATTCTTCTTCGTGACAACGCTCGACCTGACGTTGCGTTATCAGTGAAACAAGCACTATTAGAGCTTGAATGGGAAGTCTTACCGCACCCCGCGTATTCTCCATGCGATTATTATTTGTTCCGGTCGATGCAACACGCTTTAGAGGATACACACTTTCATAATTTCGAAGAAGTGCGAAAATTCGTCGACGAATGGATCGACTCAAAAGAAGAGTCATTTTATCGTGGTGGAATCCATCTCTTGCCAGAGCATTAAATGTTGATCGTACAACAGTTACCAAACATTTACATGAAATGGGAAAAATTCAGAAAGGGAAATGGGTTCGACATCAATTCTCGGAAAGTGCCATTGCGAACCGGTTGAACATTTGCATTTCGTTGATCGCCAGGCAAAAAAAAGAAGAGTCTTTTGTCTCGGATTGTACTGGGGATGAAAAGTGGATCTATTTTGATAATCCGAAACGCAGAAAATCATGGGTGGATCCAGGCGAACCATCAACATCCACTCCGAGACGCAATATTCACGGTTGAAAAGTAATGCTCCGTATTTGGTGGGATAGTGTACTATGAGCTGTTAAATCCGCACGAGACTGTCACGGCTGATCGTTATCGACACCAATTGTACAAGTTGAAGCAAGCATTGCACCAAAAACGACCACCAATTGCGAGTAAACGACGGAAAGTGATTCTTCTTCGTGACAACGCTCGACCTGACGTTGCGTTATCAGTGAAACAAGCACTATTAGAGCTTGAATGGGAAGTCTTACCGCACCCCGCGTATTCTCCATGCGATTATTATTTGTTCCGGTCGATGCAACACGCTTTAGAGGATACACACTTTCATAATTTCGAAGAAGCGCGAAAATTCGTCGACGAATGGATCGACTCAAAAGAAGAGTCATTTTATCGTGGTGGAATCCATCTCTTGCCAGAAAGATGGGAAAAAGTTATAGAAGACGAAGGAAAATATTTTGATTAAGGTATTCATTCGTTATCATATTTAAATACATGCGTTTTTGAACAAAAAAAAACCCTCAAAACTAAATCACACCCCTAATATATTTGCTTGAATACTTTCGACGTAAAAGAAAAACAAAGAGTACCTCAACGTCAGCGTAGGCTGCACCGGGCACAGTGGTGAAGCACAAGTTGTACTCCTGTATGATGCTGGGATACAAGGAATTGAAATCCATCAACAACACCAGTTTGTCATAGAAACCTTTCTTCGGATCGAGTACCAGACCTCCAGCGTATGCCGCGGCCTTTCTGCGCGAGCCATCTGCAAGCGCCTCTATCATTAGTACACGCGGCCGACCGAGTAACAACGACGAATGCAAGGAAATATATATAATACATTGAGACTTTACCATCGTCCCGCAGTTTCCTCTCCAGTTTCTTATCCGGCGTTATGTAATCCTTCAGGTGAAAAGCGTGCAGCAAGAGATACTCATTTCTCTCCGCCCTTCCGCCTAACAGTGTCCTCGACAAGATATTACCTGCATCCACATTCACAAGGATTAATACACTATTGTTTTAATTACTTCGTCAAGGATGAACGTTGAACGTACCGGCTAAACAAGTGATTTGAAGCGCAAGCGGCAAGACATTGAGGTCCATCACGATCGTTACAATGTATCGTGCCTCTCTCAACGTTACGTGCATTAAGTTCAGCAGTTTGTCCGCCGTGTTGTAAAACGACGGAGTCTCCGCCGGCGTGATGTCTTTACATTCGTGTTCTTTCGTTTTTAATACCTAAAAAAATTTGTCA
>NC_039515.1:5979749-6018229 GCF_003672135.1 Ooceraea biroi
CTTGAAACGGCTGAAATAAGGTATATTTTTTACGAAATTGTTTTTGGAGGAAAAACTATACGCGGTATCATTTATAAAACTATGATGGCATTTATAAGTAATGTTTAAAAGAATAAAAAAATTATTTGTTATTTGAATTATCGTCTTGTAGAGGTCGTCCTGAGGAATCTTAGTGCAGCCGACCGGCATTGCTAAATTGGTGAGCATTTCTCCTTGCCTCCAAATTTTCTCGCAAACTTGAAAAAATTGAAATACTTCTTCGTTATTTATGAATGCCCATCGTCGATGACCAAAAAGAAGAAAACAAGTTGAAAAGTGCCAAAATGGTGGAGCTTAGATAACACACAAAGTACGATTTTAGGCAAAGTTGGTGAACTTTTCATGCAAAATAATTAGTTTAACTTAATGTTTTTATGAATATTAAGGTTCACGACGAATGGGAATTCATCAAATAAACCGAAAAATTTCAATTTTTTCAGTTTGGATGAATTTGGAGGCAGGGAGAATGCTCACAATTACATGCGGCTGCACTAAGTGCCTCAGGACGACCTCTACAGGCGATATAATTTCAAAGCAAAAAATGTTTTTTATCTTTAAACATGTTCACTAATAAATGCATAAAGGTTTATAATGATCGCTGTATAGTTTCTCAAACAAAATTCGTAAAAGATACCTTATTTTCAACGTTCTCAAAGCAGGCCTCTCCCCCTTAAACACGCGTGATTTACCTGGGCCGACAGAGTGCAGAACCGCTTGTTCCAAGGCGATGCAGGCACGGACGGTTTGTACTGCCCCTCGTAATCCCTCGTCGATGAAGAACACCGTGCAACTCGGTGCGTCGAGTCGATATCTATGACATTTGCACTCGTGCCAGTAATCGTCCTCCCAGAATGCATAGATCACCGATAAACCGCACGTCGTCGTCGTCGCAGGTTTTTATCTCGTTGAATACCTCGGTTCATCTCCGTTCGTCATGTCGACAAAATTGTCCTGAAGAAAGAACCAAAGCCCTTTAGCTCGCACGGAGAAGTCGCAAATGAAATCGATCTCTTGCGCAATCCGCTTACGTTGTAGTCGTCATCCGATGAGTCGGACCCAAATCGCACGGTGTCGTGAACGCAGTGGTGTACACGTTCCATTAGGTCGTCCAGTACTTCCAGTTTGTCAGGGCGGCAGGTCCGATGCGGACTCAACAGTATCTTGTCGCTCGACGTGAGATGTCCGAATACGTTCTTATTATGGATGCCGAACCCTTCCGATCGCTGGAATAAGAAAGAATTAACGTTTAATGGATTTTCGTAATGAAAATTGACCTCGATTAAGAGAACAATCGATGCCGCGTATATTGTATTGGGTTGTTCGGAAAGTAATGTCGTTTTTCACCAAGAGCGATGTCGTTAGTCGGTTCCTGATACTTAATCTACTCTAAAGCGGCAAATTCTTTTTTATATTTTGGAACAACTGACATTTCAGACGTCATTAGTATCTTAGTTGTGTTGCGATCTGTCAAGTTAATTGTTTTTTGGCACACATCGAAACATGGAAAGATCAAAGTGAGCATTTTCGTAATACTTTGCTTTTTTACTACCGAAAGGTAAAATGCAGTGCAAGCAGAGAAAAATGTGTAGCCGTGCTACGAGAAATGTATTGACGTGAAACGGGTCCAGTATCAGAATGGTTTTCAAATTTCGTTACGGAAATTTCGATTTGAAAAGATGCACCACGGTCAGGTCGGCCAATTAAAGCTGAGACCGAGAAAATAAAAAGGCTCTGGTGGATGCAACAACGTCGCATAAACAACACGCGAAATTGCTGAAAAGTTAAATTTATGAAATCGACCGTTTACGATCATTTGAGAACCCTTGGATTCGTTTCGAAGCTCGATATTTGCGTTCCACACAATTTAAAGAAATGACTTTGATTCTACGCATTAACCATCTGCGATTCAGTCGTTGAAACGTGAAGAAAATGAAACCATTTTTTGAAGCGAATCATAAACTGGAGATGAAAAATGGATTTACGAACATGTTAAGCGAAACGTCATGGTTCCAGGCAAGGATGAACCTGCTCAACGGACATCCAAGGCAGATATTCATCAAAAGAAGTCATGCTTCTGTATGGTGGGATTGGAAGGAATCGTAATTTTTCGAGCTACTACCAAGCAACCGACGATTGATTCGAAAGTTGTATTGTCGTCAGCTGGATGATTGGATGCTCCATCAAGGCAGAAGCGACCGGAATTGGCGAAAGGAAAGGTTGTCGTATTCCATCACGACAATGCCGGAACCACACACAAGTTTGTCACTCGCCGAAGCTTTTACAAGGCTGGATGGGATGTCTACCACATCCCACCATACTCCCTATCTGCACCATCGATTACCATTTTTTCCGGTCTCTACAAAATTCTTTGAACAATGTAAACTTCGATTCGAAATGAAGGCCGTCAAAAAACCACTTGCTTCAATTTTGTAGAGACCGGAAAAAATGGTAATCGGATGGTGCCAGATCAGGAGAGTATGGTGGGTGTGGTAGCACATCCCATCCAAGCTGTAAAAGCTTCTGGCGAGTGACCAACTTGTGTGTGGTCCGGCATTGTCGTGATGGAATACGACACCTTTCCTATTCGCCAATTCCGGTCGCTTCTGCTTGATGGCAGCATCCAATTCATCCAGCTGACGACAATACACTTTCGAATCAATCGTCTGGTTGCTTGGTAGTAGCTCGAAAAATACGATTCCCTTCCAATCCCACCATACAGAAAGCATGATCTTCTTTTGATGAATATCTGCCTTGGATGTCGATTGAGCAGGTTCATCTTGCCTGGACCATGATCGTTTTCGCTTAACATTGTCGTAAACAATCCATTTTTCATCTCCAGTTATGATTCGCTTCAAAAATGGTTCATTTTCTTCACGTTTCAACGATGAATCGCAGATGGTAATGCGTCGAATCAAGTCAATTTCCTTTAAATTGTGTGGAACCCAAATATCGAGCTTCGAAACGAATCCAAGGCGTTTCAAATGATCGTAAACGGTCGAATTCGATAAATTTAACTTTTCAGCAATTTCGCGTGTTGTTATGCGACGGTTTGCATCCACCAGAGCCTTTATTTTCTCGTCATCAGCTTTAATTGGCCGACCTGAACGTGGTGCATCTTTCAAATCGAAATTTCCAGTACGAAATTTCGAAAACCAATTCTGATACTGACGTTCACTCAATACATCTTCTCCGTACACGGTACACAATTTTTTCTCGCTTGCACTGCATTTTTACCCTTTCGGTAGTAAAAAAGCAAAGTATTACGAAAATGCTCACTTTGATTTTCCATGTTTGATGTGATGCCAAAAAACAATTACTTGACAGATCGCAACACAATAAGATACTAAATGACGTCTGAAATGTCAGTTGTCAAAATATAAAACGAATTTGCCGCTTAGAGTAAGATTAAGTATGGAGGAACGCGACTAACGACATCGCTTTGTGAAAAACGAAATTACTTTCCGAACAACCCAATACAATATACGCGTGCATGCGATTGTTTCTTAATCGAGGTCAATTTTCATTACGAAAATCCAATTAAACGTTAATTTTCTTATTCCAGCGATCGGAAGGTTCGGCATCCATAAATAAGAACGTATCGGACAATCTCACGTCGAGCGACAAGATACTGTTGAGTCCGATCGGACCTGCCGCACCTGACAAACTGGAAGTACCTGGGACGACCATATGGAACGTGTACACCACCTGCGTCACGAGCACCGTCGAGATTTGGGTCCGACTCATCGATGACGACTACAACGTAAGCGGATTGCGCAGTAGATCGATTTCATTGCGACTTCTCCGTGCGAGCTAAGGGCTTTGTTCTTTCTTCAGGACAATTTTGTCGACATGACGAACGAGATGACGAGGCATTACAACGAGATAAAAAAACCTGCGACGACGACGACGTGCGTTATCGGTGACTTCTATGCCATTCTGGAGGACGATTACTGGCACCGAGTGCAATGCATAGATATCGACTCGGACACCGAAGTTGCCACGGTGTTCTTCATCGACGAGGGATACGAGGGGCAGTACAAACCCGACGTGCTGCATCCCTTGGACAAGCGGTTCTGCACTCTGTCGGCCCAGGTAAATCACGCGTGTTTAAGGGGGGAGCCTGCTTTAGAACGTTGAAAATAAGGTATAATTTTACGAATTTTTTTGGAGAAACTATACAGCGGATCATTATAAACCTTTTATGCATTTATTAGTACATGTTTAAAGATAAAAAACATTTTTTGATTTGAATATATCGCCTGTAGAGGTCGTCCTGGAGGCATCTTAGTGCAGCCGGCATTGTAAATTAGTGAGCATTCTCCTGCCTCCAAATTTCATCCAAACTGAAAAATTGAAATATGTTCTCGTTATTTATGAATTCCCATCGTCGATGAACCTTTAATATTCATAAAAACATTAAGTTAAACAATTACTTTTGCATGAAAAAGTTCAACAACTTTGCCTAAAAATCGTACTTTTGTGTTTTAAGCTCCACCATTTTGGCACTTTTCAACTTTTTTCTTCTCTCTTTGGTTCATCGACGATGGGAATTCATAAATAACGAGAACGTATTTCAATTTTTCAGTTTAGACGAAATTTGGAGGCAGGAGAATGCTCACCAATTTGCAATGCCGGCGACGCGGCTGCACTAAGATTTCTCCAGGACGACCTCTACAAGCGATATATTCAAATAAAAAAATAATTTTTTTATCTTTAAACATGTACTAATAAATGCATCAAAGTTTTATAATGATCCACTGTATAGTTTCTCCAAAAACAATTCGTAAAATATACCTTATTTTCAGCGTTCTAAAGCAGGCTCTCCCCTTAATCGAGTTCTGTTCGACTCGATCGCACTTTACGTTGATCGCATTTCTGTCTCGTAGGCGATCAGAGTAGCTCTCCTGGGATTAGAGAACTTCCGCGATTGTCCTCAGGCAATCGCTGAAATTGAAAACCTCCTTCTCGGTGATCGAGTGTTCTTAGTCCGAGTACACAGCACGAACGTCGACAAGTATGGTTCATACGCGAGAGTTACGTTCTATGACACCAGCGGAGACGATGACGTCGATATCAATCAAGTTTTATTCGAAAAGATCATCGACGGACTTATTGATGCATCCGCGATGCAAGTAATTATCTTTAAATAAATCTTTGTTTGAAAAAATTATTTTAGACGGTAATTCTAATTTTCTATGTACGGTTTTGTGCCTTTGCAGCCAGGACGATTGGTGGAAATGTACGTCACGCATATAGACGAAAATGGAAAGATCTACGCGCAGTTGAACTCCGCGGGTAGAAACTGCTTAATGTCGCACATGCCCGTTGACGACAGCATGTGTCCCTCGGTGACGGGACAGATCAACTTCACGAAGATGTATTTCGTGAAGTGCGACTCGCAGCTGTACAGGGCGAGAGCTGTACAGACCGTTCCTGACCGAAACAAAGTAACTGTATTTTTAATGGACATCGGTCGAACCATTACGATATCGAGGCAAGATCTGCTTCAGACGGACATGGCCTCGATGGGTCTGCAGTGCATTCCTCCACAGGTAAAAGAAAAAAAAACGAATTTTTCTCCAGTTTAATTCTTTAATATCTCATAATATCGATATTTACGTTTGTGTGTATGTATAAAAAACAATAGGCCACGCAAATCTCCTTACATCAAATCGACCAGTCGACGCACGACGAGAGATTCGTGACTCGCTTCCGCGAGCTCGTCTCCGACGAGGACCTGCTTCTGGCGAAGATCAAAGATATCAGCAACGGAGTTCCGACGGTCCAGATCTTCAAGAGAGTTGGACCAAACAATTTGCTGGGTTGCATAAACACTTCGTTGCTTTACGACCTTGAGCTGGCAAAGTAAGTTATATTCGTATCTAGTCAATAAAACAAGTTTCGTGATGTTTACGGCGCTTGACATGTTTAATGTATCTATTAATCGTTAGATCGATCACATTTTTTTAAAGATAATTTTCCATCTTTTGAGACAACGTATATATGAATTTAACAAAGACACTTTACCGTTTGCAGGGCCAATGGAGACAGCAACAACAACGTCAAGACGAAAAAACGTTTGGAGCGAAAGAATTCGCGCGCGCTCGAGGCCGCCAGCAAGCTGAATCCACCCGAGATTTCAGACATCGGCCATTATTTCGACGTTCATGTAACACTGGCCGCACATCCGGGACACTTTATCGTACAACCGCGGGACAGTGGTAGCAAATTGCAGGTAATAAAAATTGAATCTAAGATAATAAGTTATTAATCTAAGATATTAAGGTGATAATTCAATGTTACTAATTCGACTTAAGGGGATCCTGGAGTGGCCAGTGAACTCCGTCGCGGCGTCTAACTTACCGGCGGAATCGATGATTTTCCTGCATTTTCTTTTTATTGAATTCACAGAATGAAAAATCCTTTTCCACGATGAAAGTACACGCAATAATGTAATGTGAAAGGCAGGACTTAACTTTCCAAACGGAAAAAAAATATCACAATTTTTTATTCAGCCACGATTTCACAGGCATACGTAGGCACGAAATGATCACGAATCTTTCTGCACTAATTACTTTTACACTAGGCTTCTAAACTCATTTCTAAAAGCTTCCCCATATTCTTTCATTTTGTTCCGTCCTTGCGATTATCGAATTTTGGCCACACAAACTGCAAAACATTTATATTAAGAACATTAATGTACGAGGTGACGTCACAATAAGTCGATAATAAAACTGTAAATTTTGTTGTCGTTTTTAACATAAAGTCGAGTTTCGCTCGGTATATTTCTTTGTATACTTTAATCGTGGAGAAGGATTTTTCATTCTATACAATCATTAAAGAGTAATTAGTACAGTAAGATCGACCAATTCCGCCGGTAATACAGACGACTCCAGGATCCCCTTAAGGGGGGAACCTGCTTTAGAACGTTGAAAATAAGGTATAATTTTACGAATTTTTTTGGAGAAACTATACAGCGGATCATTATAAAACTTTGATGCATTTATTAGTACATGTTTAAAGATAACAAAATTATTTGTTGATTGAATATATCGCCTGTAGAGATCGTCCTAGAGGCATCTTAGTGCAGCCGGCATTGTAAATTGGTGAGCATTCTCCTGCCTCCAAATTTCATCCAAACTGAAAAATTAAAATATTTTCTCGTTATTTATGAATTCCCATCGTCGATGAACCTTTAATATTCATAAAAACATTAAGTTAAACAATTATTTTTGCATGAAAAAGTTCAACAACTTTGCCTAAAAATCGTACTTTTGTGTTCTAAGCTCCACCATTTTGGCACTTTTCAACTTTTTTCTTCTCTCTTTGGTTCATCGACGATGGGAATTCATAAATAACGAGAACGTATTTCAATTTTTCAGTTTAGACGAAATTTGGAGGCAGGAGAATGCTCACCAATTTGCAATGCCGGCGACGCGGCTGCACTAAGATTTCTCCAGGACGACCTCTACTACAAGCGATATATTCAAATAAAAAAATAATTTTTTTATCTTTAAACATGTACTAATAAATGCATCAAAGTTTTATAATGATCCGTTGTATAGTTTCTCCAACAACAATTCGTAAAATATACCTTATTTTCAGCGTTCTAAAGCAGGCTCCCCCCTTAAGGGGATGCTGGAGTTGCTAGTGAACTATTTTTTCACTATAGCGATGGTAATTGCAGTTTCGAAAATTCTCTTTATCGCTTGTGCAAAATAAAAAATCCTTTTCCACAAATGAAGTATAGATAGAAAGAAAGTCCGCTCTACAGGACTTTATATTCAAATTGGAAAAAAGTTAGAAAAGACAAATGCAAGTTTTTAACTTTTTTCCATTTTGAGTATAAAGTCCTGTAGAGCGGACTTTCTTTCTATCTGTACTTCATTTGTGGAAAAGGATTTTTTATTCTGCACAAGCGATAAAGAGAATTTTCGAAACTGCAATTACCATCGCTATAGTGAAAAAATAGTTCACTAGCAACTCCAGCATCCCCTTAAGGGGGGAACCTGCTTTAGAACGTTGAGAATAAGGTATAATTTTACGAATTGTTTTGGAGAAACTATACAGCGGATCATTATAAAACTTTGATGCATTTATTAGTACATGTTTAAAGATAACAAAATTATTTGTTGATTGAATATATCGCCTGTAGAGGTCGTCCTGGAGGCATCTTAGTGCAGCCGGCATTGTAAATTGGTGAGCATTCTCCTGCCTCCAAATTTCGTCTAAACTGAAAAATTGAAATATGTTCTCGTTATTTATGAATTCCCATCGTCGATGAACCTTTAATATTCATAAAAACATTAAGTTAAACAATTATTTTTGCATGAAAAAGTTCAAAAACTTTGCCTAAAAATCGTACTTTTGTGTTCTAAACTCCACCATTTTGGCACTTTTCAACTTTTTTCTTCTCTCTTTAGTTCATCGACGATGGGAATTCATAAATAACGAGAACGTATTTCAATTTTTCAGTTCAGACGAAATTTGGAGGCAGGAAGAATGCTCATCAATTTGCAATGCCGGCGACGCGGCTGCACTAAGATTTCTCCAGGACGACCTCTACTACAAGCGATATATTCAAATAAAAAAATAATTTTTTTATCTTTAAACATGTACTAATAAATGCATCAAAGTTTTATAATGATCCGCTGTATAGTTTCTCCAAAAACAATTCGTAAAATATACCTTATTTTCAGCGTTCTAAAGCAGGCTCCCCCCTTAACTCGAACGATCAAACGACAGATTTATATCGATGCATTATTCCGTTATTTCCAGATGATGATGCTCGAGTTGCAAAAGTGCTACGAGACATTTTCTGGCCCACCATTAGAATCTATTGGCGAGGGCAAGCTGTACGCGGGCAAATTTCGGAACGACTGGTATAGGTAAGCAACAATTGCGTCTTTTGTATCTTGTGTTAAAGCGGTGTTTCCGAACATCGTCGAAATACCTTATCGCTTTTCAGAGTGTACGTTACCAACATCATCAGTGATAATGAAGTATCAGTATACTTCTGCGATTACGGGGACGTGACGATAGTGTCGCGCCATTGTTTGCAGTCCCTGAAGAGCGAGTTCCTGAAATTGCCGTATCAAGCGGTGAAGGCTAAACTTGTCGGTAAGAATCTTTTCTCACGACTGTTCTCCGAGAAAATCTTAATCTTATATTTGTTTTTTTTTTGCATCGACTAGGGATAGAACCGATAAATACCGATTGGTCGGTAGCTGATTGCGTCAGATTCAAGGATCTAGTACTCGACAGGGATTTCGTGTCGGTGGTCGTCGAATCTGTATTCGACAACTTCTCGCCAGCTAACGGTACTGTACTCGGTTTACGATTAGTCGACACCAGTACACACAAAGACAAGGACATATATATTGACAGGCTATTGATCGAAGAGAAACGTGCCAAATTCATCGATGGATTCGAGGAGCAATTTTCGTCTAGTTAGCTCATTACGTTGAATAGTGTACGGGAATATCTATTTTTTATTACGGTTCTTACGTACGTATTATTATTCTAAAGTAGCACGGTCCCATGCCTGGAAACGTAAAAGGACAAGTCAACGTTCGACTTTGAATTTAACCGTAATTACTGTCCAGAAAGATATTCTTTTTTTTAATAGTAAAAGATGGGCAAGTAACACATACATAATTTATTGAAAGACATTTATTTCAAGTTCGTATCCTTTTAAAAGGATTATGTTATATAGTACAACATTATCATTACATGTACAGTCGTTGCGATGTTTCGCAAAGCATCATTGTTCACCAAGTTTCCTTTATTTCCTTTTCACGCTCGTTATTACAGTTACATGTACAGAGATATATTGTTAATGTGTGTTGTAATTGTGTAGTTCATTTACTCGTTTTGTTAGAAGATAATTATATTTTTGGAAGCATTATTAATTCGTGCCAAGTATTTAGCATTGTAGTTTAAAAAAAAGCATTACGTTATTTTTTTAATTCCATGTTCATTTTATAATAAGATAATTTTATAAGATGTTGAACAGTATAATTGTCCAATGGCAATATTGGCTGTGTATTATGAACATTCATTAATAAAAGCATTCCATATCTTAAAAAAGAAATATATATACATATATGTATATATTTTATGTATGTACGTACAGGTATTAGTTATATCTATATATTCCTTTTTTTATATTGAACTGTGTTTGATGTCAACTGGATGTTAAAAGTTTGTCTCGCTTGTATATTAGAAAGTCTCGGCATAACAATAAGATGTGCGAGAGAACAGAATGAAGAGAGCGAGATTACTGCAACGTGAAGAGGAAGAAAGGATTTAATCAAATCGCAGAGACGATGGTGTTGTCTTTTCGATTCAGAGCCTAGAAAAGTAGTTTAACAGTTTTTAGTTTAACAGTTTGCGCTGTTCATCGTCATTTACACAGTTGCGTATCGCGAGTAGACTGCGGAGTATGCAGTAAGCAAAGTATTACCTTCTCGAGAATTCTTCCAATTGTATCGGTTTGGTTCGAAGGTATAAATCGTTGCGCGTGTATCACAGTGTCACGATACAAATTGTAATTTTTCCTGCGCAAAGATGGTGAAACCGCTTTTAAATGTAAACGATACAACTTACGTCTTCTTGCACGTGCAATTCAGAAACTAGCAACTATATGTAAGCGTAGGTGACGTGTTGGGCTATTATACATGCATTGAATATAGTCGCTTCCGTGATTAATGTGATTTAACTTTTGGATTGTTTAGATACCTAGTTCACTTTATTACCATGTTGTAAACATCCTTTCCGAAATTCTTGTAGAATTTATTTGTAACGAATATTTTTATTTTTCTAACGATTTGAGATTAAAGTTAAAAATAAAGGCATAAATAAAATTTAAGTACAATCACTTTTGCATACACTTTATATTCTCATCGATTATTACACTCGTTTTTTTATTAAAGGGATCCTGGAGTGGCCAGTGAGCTCCGTCGCGGTGTCTGAATTACCGGCGGAATCGGTGATTTTCCTGCATTTCTTTTTATTGAATTCACAGAATGAAAAATCCTTTTCCACGATGAAAGTACACGCAATAATGTAATGTGAAAGGCAGGACTTAACTTTCCAAACGGAAAAAAATCACAATTTTTTATTCAGCCATGATTTCACAGGCATACGTAGGCACGAGATGATCACGAATCTTTCTGCACTAATTACTTTTACACTAGGCTTCTAAACTCATTTCTAAAAGCTTCCCCATATTCTTTCATTTTGTTCCGTCCTTGCGATTATCGAATTTTGGCCACACAAACTGCAAAACATTTATATTAAGAACATTAATGTACGAGGTGACGTCACAATAAGCCGATAATAAAACTGTAAATTTTTTTCTCGTTTTTAACATAAAGTCGAGTTTCGCTCGGTATATTTCTTTGTATACTTTAATCGTGGAGAAGGATTTTTCATTCTATACAATCATTAAAGAGTAATTAGTACAGTAAGATCGACCAATTCCGCCGGTAATACAGACGACTCCAGATCACCTTAAGGGGGGAGCCTGCTTTAGAACGCTGAAAATAAGGTATATTTTACGAATTGTTTTTGGAGAAACTATACAGCGGATCATTATAAAACTTTGATGCATTTATTAGTACATGTTTAAAGATAACAAAATTATTTTTTGATTTGAATATATCGCTTGTAGAGGTCGTCCTGGAGAAATCTTAGTGCAGCCGCGTCGCCGGCATTGCAAATTGGTGAGCATTCTCCTGCCTCCAAATTTCATCCAAACTGAAAAATTGAAATATTTTCTCGTTATTTATGAATTCCCATCGTCGATGAACCAAAGAGAGAAGAAAAAAGTTGAAAAGTGCCAAAATGGTGGAGCTTAGAACACAAAAGTATGATTTTTAGGCAAAGTTGTTGAACTTTTTCATGCAAAAATAATTGTTTAACTTAATGTTTTTATGAATATTAAAGGTTCATCGACGATGGGAATTCATAAATAACGAGAAAATATTTCAATTTTTCAGTTTGGATGAAATTTGGAGGCAGGAGAATGCTCACCAATTTACAATGCCGGCTGCACTAAGATGCCTCCAGGACGACCTCTACAGGCGATATATTCAAATCAACAAATAATTTTTGTTATCTTTAAACATGTACTAATAAATGCATCAAAGTTTTATAATGATCCGCTGTATAGTTTCTCCAAAAAAAATTCGTAAAATTATACCTTATTTTCAACGTTCTAAAGCAGGTTTCCCCCTTAAGGGGATGCTGGAGTTGCTAGTGAACTATTTTTTCACTATAGCGATGGTAATTGCAGTTTCGAAAATTCTCTTTATCGCTTGTGCAGAATAAAAAATCCTTTTCCACAAATGAAGTATAGATAGAAAGAAAGTCCGCTCTACAGGACTTTATACTCAAAATGGCAAAAAGTTAAAAACTTGCATTTGTCTTTTCTAACTTTGTTCCATTTTGAATATAAAGTCCTGTAGAGCGGACTTTCTTTTTATCTATACTTCATTTGTGGAAAGGATTTTTTATTCTGCACAAGCGATAAAGAGAATTTTCGAAACTGCAATTACCATCGCTATAGTGAAAAATAGTTCACTAGCAACTCCAGCATCCCCTTAAGGGGGGAGCCTGCTTTAGAACGCTGAAAATAAGGTATATTTTACGAATTGTTGTTGGAGAAACTATACAGTGGATCATTATAAAACTTTGATGCATTTATTAGTACATGTTTAAAGATAAAAAAATTATTTTTTGATTTGAATATATCGCTTGTAGAGGTCGTCCTGGAGAAATCTTAGTGCAGCCGCGTCGCCGGCATTGCAAATTGGTGAGCATTCTCCTGCCTCCAAATTTCATCCAAACTGAAAAATTGAAATATTTTCTCGTTATTTATGAATTCCCATCGTCGATGAACCAAAGAGAGAAGAAAAAAGTTGAAAAGTGCCAAAATGGTGGAGCTTAGAACACAAAAGTATGATTTTTAGGCAAAGTTGTTGAACTTTTTCATGCAAAAGTAATTGTTTAACTTAATGTTTTTATGAATATTAAAGGTTCATCGACGATGGGAATTCATAAATAACGAGAAAATATTTCAATTTTTCAGTTTGGATGAAATTTGGAGGCAGGAGAATGCTCACCAATTTACAATGCCGGCTGCACTAAGATGCCTCCAGGACGACCTCTACAGGCGATATATTCAAATCAAAAAATAATTTTTTTATCTTTAAACATGTACTAATAAATGCATCAAAGTTTATAATGATCCGCTGTATAGTTTCTCCAAAAAAATTCGTAAAATTATACCTTATTTTCAACGTTCTAAAGCAGGTTCCCCCCTTAACTATACATAGTTTGTAATTTTTTGAAGTGTTTTAGGATAAATAAGATTAATAATTGGGATTGATGTAAATCGATTGAAGAATTAGCAATATTCTTATAATGTTCATACGAGGGAAAGAGAATAACTCGGAAACTTATGTGAAAGATCAGGACATAAAAAAATTGGACTTGCAAATAAGTATGCAGTAGCACAAAAATATTAATGCTCTATGACGAACGTGGCGTCGCTAATTTGCGAACTGTCATCTCTCGGACTCCGTGTATGGATCTTATTCTTTCATCTGTCGAGATCCCGAGCGTGTCACCCGATGCGTGTATTATTGAGTTCTGTTACGGTGCAGTGCGCTCACCGTCGACGAACTTGCGTGACCGGAACGCGCGACGTGCGGAACTGCGGGTTCGTTTTTTCGAACAAAGCTGTCGATTGCGGGAAGGATTTCGTCGAATTATTGCCGCGAGGCGCGGATGGCGCTATATGCATTCTCGGGTATAAGAGAACCGATCCGGAGGAACTTCTCGTGCGGGAACTCGCCGCATGGAGCGCTGCGCACACGAGCAACTTCGGACAGAAGCCTGTGTCGGGTCTTTGCAATCATGCCGAAAGTCTGTCGATGTCGTGCTGCTTTCGCGCTTTTGCGGGCCGTTCGCCATGTGCGGACAGTAGTCAGTGGTCGTCTTCTTCGTCTTTCGCTCGTCCGTTCCAAACACGTTGTACGCGCGGAGAGAACGAGGTTAGCGTAGGCTGAACGCGGCCGGAACTCCTGACGGGGCCCGAGACTTCCTACCGCTCGTGTCAGCGCTGAAAGCTCGAGGTCCGCATAATGCTTTTCTCGCTTCCGGCAGAGCTCTTTCCAATAGCTGTAAGTGCATCCCTTCGGCGATTCTTTGTAGTGAATCAATATGCTCACAGCGAGTGCCGTCGGGAGAGCGTCTTCAACAGCATTGAGTTCGATCTTCTAGAGATTATTGCATACAGACGATACCTATGTCCTCATTTTCGAGTTGTCTTCCACTTCCCTCAAGCGACGGCGGAGCTTCGGTGCACAGTTAGGTCTTGCGGATCTCCATCGCGCGGGTCTTCGATTGTGTGGGATGTAATGTTGCAATTCGATCCGGGAGGACAGATAGAGCGGCTGGCCGGATATTTGTTTCAGTCGTGACCGTTCGTACGGTGAATCATCCCTCGCGGGAGACACGAGGTGTTCTTTCGTTTTTAATACCTAAAAAAATTTGTCAAAAACCAATTCAGACTTTTGAGAGAAATTGAAGGCACGGTAAGGTAAACGCAGCTGCGTAACTTACTGCGGTGCAAAGTGATTGTAGATCGTAACTTCTGACTTTCAAGTTCAATTCCTTCGCCGAAACCTGTATGTCACAAATTGGACGGCCGACGAACGCTTGATTGAGGATGATTTTCCCCTGTGAAAGTTTGCCTTTATGACTGGAGTACGTTATATAAAAGTAATACTAATTTTATTACTGCTCGTGTCAACTTCAATTGGAACTTTAAGAATATCACGGATCAGGTATATTTACCCGGAGTAGAGGAACAGTCGTCGACTTCAATCTTCCCATTCTGTTCCAATTCGATACTTTTAGCGTAAATATTCTCTGCATCAGAACATCAAATTGAAATGCGCAGTCGTAGCCTATTATCAGATCCGGATCTGCTTTCTGCATGAGAATCAGCACCTCCTCGAGTAACTCGCTCTCGGTTTCGCATCTTATTACTTCGGTGTTCGGGATCCTCAAGAAGGCATCTCGCGCTTGACGTGGCCACGGAGTATCTCGCGGGCGCGTAACAACTGCAAAGAATCATACGTTTACAAAGAAACACGATACGTAAAGGATGCAAAAATGACGTACAACAAAACTGGCGTTCATAAGGCGGCTTTGGCGACTCCTTATCGATATTATACTTCTGGTGAATCAACGCAGCAACCATTATCACTTCATTCTGCAGCTTCGCGTTCAACGACATTCTCACGTTTAGAGTAGCTATCACCATTGGAGGTTTGGGCTTCTCCTCGGAGCATGACGATATATTTTCCATTGCGGAAGTGACCACCTGTTGCATTACAGCATAAGTTGCACCGCGCCGGTTTCTCATCATCATAAAATAAATCACAAATTAATACTTTAGATTTTTCACGTACTATTTGTGGACACCAAGCGACCCGTCCTGCGGTGGGCGACACATTCTTGATATCTAACCAGCAAGGCCCTTTAATTTTTCGTTCTATGAGTAACAGCTCCAATGCATTCACCGTTGCCCCAAAGACACGTTCGATCGCTGGACCCGAATAATCGGCACTGACTGCTGGATAGCGCGCGTTATATCTGACCTCCAAATAATCGCAATTCTTCGGCGTGCCCTCTTTCTCGAAGGAATAGTACTTGTTCACTTCTCGGCAGGCGAATTCCTTTATACGCATCTTATTGGCGTATTCATCAAACTCCTTATACACATCATCCATGGTAGTTGTTTGTGGTTCATCGCTTTTCGTAGCAACTTTTGTTAGCTGCAATTCATAATATAGTAAAAACAAACTCTTGAATAATAATTATAAAATAATAATAATTATATAAAAATATACAGGGTGTCCCGGGTTTTAACCGACAAACTGCGGGAGCATATTCTACTAGTGGAAATAAGAAAAAATTCTTATATCGAGTTTGCTTAGAAATGCTTTCTTACAAAGTTATAAACCAATATTGAAAAGAAATATCAGATAAGTAACAACGGATTTTTTCACAAAAATAAAAATTATCTACGCAATGATTTAGTGACGCATTTCAAAATGTTGTCCTTGCACATCGACACAAGCTAGACATCGACGTAGTACAGAATTTGTTACGGTACGACATTTCCTATCTCTCTCACGAATGTAAAGACATCACGCCGGCGGAGACTCCGTCGTTTTACAACACGGCGGACAAACTGCTGAACTTAATGCACGTAACGTTGAGAGAGGCACGATACATTGTAACGATCGTGATGGACCTCAATGTCTTGCCGCTTGCGCTTCAAATCACTTGTTTAGCCGGTACGTTCAACGTTCATCCTTGACGAAGTAATTAAAACAATAGTGTATTAATCCTTGTGAATGTGGATGCAGGTAATATCTTGTCGAGGACACTGTTAGGCGGAAGGGCGGAGAGAAATGAGTATCTCTTGCTGCACGCTTTTCACCTGAAGGATTACATAACGCCGGATAAGAAACTGGAGAGGAAACTGCGGGACGATGGTAAAGTCTCAATGTATTATATATATTTCCTTGCATTCGTCGTTGTTACTCGGTCGGCCGCGTGTACTAATGATAGAGGCGCTTGCAGATGGCTCGCGCAGAAAGGCCGCGGCATACGCTGGAGGTCTGGTACTCGATCCGAAGAAAGGTTTCTATGACAAACTGGTGTTGTTGATGGATTTCAATTCCTTGTATCCCAGCATCATACAGGAGTACAACTTGTGCTTCACCACTGTGCCCGGTGCAGCCTACGCTGACGTTGAGGTACTCTTTGTTTTTCTTTTACGTCGAAAGTATTCAAGCAAATATATTAGGGGTGTGATTTAGTTTTGAGGGTTTTTTTTTGTTCAAAAACGCATGTATTTAAATATGATAACGAATGAATACCTTAATCAAAATATTTTCCTTCGTCTTCTATAACTTTTTCCCATCTTTCTGGCAAGAGATGGATTCCACCACGATAAAATGACTCTTCTTTTGAGTCGATCCATTCGTCGACGAATTTTCGCGCTTCTTCGAAATTATGAAAGTGTGTATCCTCTAAAGCGTGTTGCATCGACCGGAACAAATAATAATCGCATGGAGAATACGCGGGGTGCGGTAAGACTTGCCATTCAAGCTCTAATAGTGTTTGTTTCACTGATAACGCAACGTGAGGTCGAGCGTTGTCACGAAGAAGAATCACTTTCCGTCGTTTACTCGCAATTGGTGGTCGTTTTTGGTGCAATGCTTGCTTCAACTTGTACAATTGGTGTCGATAACGATCAGCCGTGACAGTCTCGTGCGGATTTAACAGCTCATAGTACACTATCCCACCAAATACAGAGCATTACTTTTCAACCGTGAATATTGCGTCTCGGAGTGGATGTTGATGGTTCGCCTGGATCCACCCATGATTTTCTGCGTTTCGGATTATCAAAATAGATCCACTTTTCATCCCCAGTAACAATCCGAGACAAAAGACTCTTCTTTTTTTGCCTGGCGATCAACGAAATGCAAATGTTCAACCGGTTCGCAATGGCACTTTCCGAGAATTGATGTCGAACCCATTTCCCTTTCTGAATTTTTCCCATTTCATGTAAATGTTTGGTAACTGTTGTACGATCAACATTTAATGCTCTGGCAAGAGATGGATTCCACCACGATAAAATGACTCTTCTTTTGAGTCGATCCATTCGTCGACGAATTTTCGCACTTCTTCGAAATTATGAAAGTGTGTATCCTCTAAAGCGTGTTGCATCGACCGGAACAAATAATAATCGCATGGAGAATACGCGGGGTGCGGTAAGACTTGCCATTCAAGCTCTAATAGTGCTTGTTTCACTGATAACGCAACGTCAGGTCGAGCGTTGTCACGAAGAAGAATCACTTTCCGTCGTTTACTCGCAATTGGTGGTCGTTTTTGGTGCAATGCTTGCTTCAACTTGTACAATTGGTGTCGATAACGATCAGCCGTGACAGTCTCGTGCGGATTTAACAGCTCATAGTACACTATCCCACCAAATACGGAGCATTACTTTTCAACCGTGAATATTGCGTCTCGGAGTGGATGTTGATGGTTCGCCTGGATCCACCCATGATTTTCTGCGTTTCGGATTATCAAAATAGATCCACTTTTCATCCCCAGTAACAATCCGAGACAAAAGACTCTTCTTTTTTTGCCTGGCGATCAACGAAATGCAAATGTTCAACCGGTTCGCAATGGCACTTTCCGAGAATTGATGTCGAACCCATTTCCCTTTCTGAATTTTTCCCATTTCATGTAAATGTTTGGTAACTGTTGTACGATCAACATTTAATGCTCTGGCAAGAGATGGATTCCACCACGATAAAATGACTCTTCTTTTGAGTCGATCCATTCGTCGACGAATTTTCGCACTTCTTCGAAATTATGAAAGTGTGTATCCTCTAAAGCGTGTTGCATCGACCGGAACAAATAATAATCGCATGGAGAATACGCGGGGTGCGGTAAGACTTGCCATTCAAGCTCTAATAGTGTTTGTTTCACTGATAACGCAACGTCAGGTCGAGCGTTGTCACGAAGAAGAATCACTTTCCGTCGTTTACTCGCAATTGGTGGTCGTTTTTGGTGCAATGCTTGCTTCAACTTGTACAATTGGTGTCGATAACGATCAGCCGTGACAGTCTCGTGCGGATTTAACAGCTCATAGTACACTATCCCACCAAATACGGAGCATTACTTTTCAACCGTGAATATTGCGTCTCGGAGTGGATGTTGATGGTTCGCCTGGATCCACCCATGATTTTCTGCGTTTCGGATTATCAAAATAGATCCACTTTTCATCCCCAGTAACAATCCGAAACAAAAGACTCTTCTTTTTTTGCCTGGCGATCAACGAAATGCAAATGTTCAACCGGTTCGCAATGGCACTTTCCGAGAATTGATGTCGAACCCATTTCCCTTTCTGAATTTTTCCCATTTCATGTAAATGTTTGGTAACTGTTGTATGATCAACATTTAATGCTCTGGCAAGTTCTGAAGTGGATTGTGTTGGATTTTCGTCCAATAATGCTTTCAAATCTGCATTTTCAAGCTTTCTTGGTTTCCCGAGCGTTCTTTGTCCTTCACATCAGTATCACCACTTTTAAAGCGTCTAAACCAGTATTCACACGTCTTAAGGGGGAAGCCTGCTTTAGAACGTTGAAAATAAGGTATAATTTTACGAATTTTTTTGGAGAAACTATACAGCGGATCATTATAAACTTTGATGCATTTATTAGTACATGTTTAAAGATAAAAAAAATTATTTTGTTATTTGAATATATCGCCTGTAGAGGTCGTCCTGGAGGCATCTTAGTGCAGCCGGCATTGTAAATTGGTGAGCATTCTCCTGCCTCCAAATTTCATCCAAACTGAAAAATTGAAATATTTTCTTGTTATTTATGAATTCCCATCGTCGACGAACCTTTAATATTCATAAAAACATTAAGTTAAACAATTATTTTTGCATGAAAAAGTTCAAAAACTTTGCCTAAAAATCGTACTTTTGTGTTCTAAGCTCCACCATTTTGGCACTTTTCAACTTTTTTCTTCTCTCTTTGGTTCATCGACGATGGGCATTCATAAATAACGAGAAAATATTTCAATTTTTCAGTTTGGATGAAATTTGGAGGCAGGAGAATGCTCACCAATTTACAATGCCGGCTGCACTAAGATGCCTCCAGGACGACCTCTACAAGCGATATATTCAAATCAACAAATAATTTTTTTTATCTTTAAACATGTACTAATAAATGCATCAAAGTTTTATAATGATCCGCTGTATAGTTTCTCCAAAAACAATTCGTAAAATATACCTTATTTTCAGCGTTCTAAAGCAGGCTCCCCCCTTAATTGATGGGGCAGAATCACCATAAGTTTCGACAAGAATTCTATAACCGTCAGCCGTAGTTTTCTTTTGATTAAAAAACAAAAGCAACGCATGTCGAAAATGCTGTTTCGGAAGTTGCATTTTTACGATGATATAAACACGACTGTTATTGCATCTATTGCTATAATGCTACTAAATGTCATGGATAATGTCAACACTGTAAGCAACAACAGTTATCGGAAACAGCTATTAGAACAAACTGACACTACAGTCATCTGTTGCAAAACCCTCAAAACTAAATCACACTCCTAATAGATATCGTAAGTAAAATATGTACAACATGCAGCAATTGAGCATTCCCGAGTCGAATTTGGAAGCTGGCGTGATCCCGACTGAAATTCTCAAATTAGTCAAGAGCAGACAACAGATCAAGCAACTTATGAAAGCGCCGAATCTATCTCCAGAGGTGAAAATGGATTACAATATTCGGCAAATGGCGTTGAAGCTCACGGCCAATTCCATGTATGGCTGTTTGGGTGCGACGCATTGCCGGTTTTACGCTAAGGGTCTAGCTGCTTTGATAACGGGTAAGGCCTGAAACGGATACTTAAAGTACAGTGCTGCAGGTGCAGAACGTTCATTTCTGGTTCTCCTTTTCCAGCAAAGGGTCGAGAAATTCTGGAAAATACGAAACACCTGGTCGAAAAATTGCAGTACGAAGTAATTTACGGCGATACGGATTCCTTGATGATAAACACCAACATTTTGGAACACGATGAAGTTTTCTCGATCGGTAGAAAGGTGAGAGAGAAAGAGAAAGTTTTCGTATCTTATGATGTAAAAAATTTGTTTCGTACATTCGTTTTATTATCAGTGATAAAGAGGGATTAAATATTCTCTAGATCATGCGGGAAGTCAATAATCGGTACAAAAAAGTGGAATTGGATATCGACGGGGTATTCCGGTATTTATTGCTGTTGCAAAAAAAGAAATATGCCGCCGTTACAATGACCAAGTTGCCAAGTGGTCAAATACAGTTGGCGCAGGAACACAAAGGTCTGGATATCGTGAGAAGGGATTGGTGTCCATTGGCTTGCGACACGGGAAAGTTGGTATAATGAATCTAAAGAGCAACACTGTTTCTTCAAGTGTAAGTATTACTTTTTATTTGATTCTATTTATGATTTTTATGTTTCTTTTGTTTTAGAAAAATATTAGATATACTTCTCTGCGATCAATCAGGCGAAACGCGTCTGGAACAAATCGTGCAGATCTTGCAGAACGTTGCGCAGAATGTGAGGGAGGGATCGGTGCCGCTGTCATCATTCGTCATCACTAAACAACTGTCGAAGAATCCAGACGCATATCCAGATAAAAAGCAACTGTCTCACGTGATGGTGGCATTAAGACTAAATAAAGCAGGTGGTCGGATGTGGAAAGCCGGTGACACGCTGCCATACGTTATATGCGAGGTTTCCTTCTATTTCGTAATCTTTACTAATTCACATATTTTGCCGTCAGACATAAAACCTACCCGACTTAGGCCCGATTTCACCAACAACGTAAAACGCGATTAATTGAAATTAAACTTCGATTACGTTTTTAACCCTCGATATTGGATTTCACCAAGAGAAACTAATCGAGTTTAGGAATAATCGACGTTTAAAAACTAACTGACCGATTTTGGTCGGTTAACGAATTTAAACCGCGATTACGACTGCAAACATCAAAATTCACCTGGAAACTCCCAATATTATATCAAACCGACGAGAAATAATAATGCTAAGAGGATATGTATTAGTTTTTGAGAATAGTGATGATGAGGATGAACTTGTTGTTCGTCGACCAAGGTGGATACGAGACAGAGAAGATCATTTCCACAGCCTAGGCGACACAGATTTTGTGATGAGGTTACTAATAGTCTTGTTACTAATAGTTGACATCTTTCAGTAAGGCTTATTACTGAACAAATTGCTGACAAATTGTAAAAGGTTATTATTATGGTCTACTGTCAAATGGTCATTGCCATCTAGATCCACATATTTGCGATGTTGCCGGTGTTCTTTTGCACCTAAACTTCGATTTAATAAACTAGAATTAATCGTGCTACTGTGAAACCGGTGAAATCCGCTCGACCATGATCACGATTAGAATCTTCGCTTACACAGAACGAGGTTTAGCTAAACGCCGATTACAAGATAGTTGGTGAAATTGGGCCTTAGAAGTAAAGTACAAAAGTAAAGATCGTTATCGTTTCACCGACATTAGGATGGAACGGGTGCGAGCGCGACGGAACGAGCGTACCATATCGACGAAGTGAAGAACGATGAGAAGTTGAAGATAGACGTTAACTACTATTTGCTGAGTCAGATATTCCCCGTGGTATTACGCATTTGCGAGCCGATCGAAGGCGTCGATGACGTCTTTCTGGCAAACAATTTAGGTAGTACGCGAAACTATAAGCGAGTTTGCGAACGTGCAACGCAAAATCTCACGTGCTAATTTGTGCCAAACAGGTTTACAGTTTGTCTACAAGCCCAAGGCGCTGCCTTGCGAGGCGACCTTAAATCTGCCGCTGGCCATCAATGACGATAGATTCACTAACTGCGCTCCTTTGGCGTTCAAATGTAGGAACGAACGGTGCAGCACCGAAATAGTGATTAGGGATATTGTAACGGAGTTCGTAAGTACTTTCGCATTTACGCCGTGTTTGATGGAACTCTAAAAAATCAAGAACGTTGAACTTATTTTTTGTTTTTCCACAGTATTCCGGTCGACAATTGTCGCTCAGCATGTGTCCCAATCAGGACTGTAAATTGCCACCTTGGAAATACGCAAACATGATACAGAATGCAGTTCAGCTTGCCATAAGAAAAGCGATCAGCAAATATTACAGTGGCTGGCTGGAATGTGAGAATCCATTGTGCTCCAACAGGACCAGAAGGCTGCTGTTGGATTTCGCGAAAAAGTTTCCAGACTGTCCGGCGTGCAAAGACGTTTCCATGAGCAAAGTTGTAAGTTAAACGAGTGAATTTCGTGGAAAGAAACTCTCGTTCTAAAAACGTTCGAAATAATGCTCGTCGCGTGTGCTTTCAGTATTCCGGAACGGATCTCTACAATCAACTGTATTATTATCACAGAATGTTTGATATTAATCAGCCAGCTTACAAACGTAACAGTCTCTTTATTTACTTTTATTACATATGCGATAATGCCTGCACGTAGAATCAAATTTTTCAATCCCTTTTTTTAGATCTGCTGGCTCAGTGTCCGCGGGACATGATAGCTGCGTACAATACACTGAAAGAGGCCATCGACAGGCAATTGAAACGTAACAAGTTCTCGTGTGTAAATATCACGGGAATATTCGGGAATATTAACGCCAGTGCTAATTCCGCAAGTACGATCGGCGGTGCCGGCTCGCGGGATTTCGAGGAATTAGACTGTCTATCCGACGACACGGATAAAGAAATTTGAGAGAAAACATCACCGACTGAGGAGGAAGACAACGATCGTAAAGGACTGTTGTTGAAGAAACCTTTGTATTAAATTATCTTTATTCTTGAAATCATGCCGTATGAACCATTTATATCCCACTTGCTTAAGGGGATCCTGGAGTGGCCAGTGAACTCCGTCGCGGCGTCTGAATTACCGGCGGAATCGGTGATTTTCCTGCATTTTCTTTTTATTGAATTCACAGAATGAAAAATCCTTTTCCACGATGAAAGTACACGCAATAATGTAATGTGAAAGGCAGGACTTAACTTTCCAAGCGGAAAAAGATCACAATTTTTGATTCAGCCACGATTTCACAGGCATACGTAGGCACGAGATGATCACGAATCGTTCTGCACTAATTACTTTTACACTAGGCTTCTAAACTCATTTCTAAAAGCTTCCCCTTATTCTTTCATTTTGTTCCGTCCTTGCGATTATCGAATTTTGGCCGCACAAACTGCAAAACATTTATATTAAGAACATTAATGTACGAGGTGACGTCACAATAAGCCGATAATAAAACTGTAAATTTTGTTGTCGTTTTTAACATAAAGTCGAGTTTCGCTCGGTATATTTCTTTGTATACTTTAATCGTGGAGAAGGATTTTTCATTCTATACAATCATTAAAGAGTAATTAGTACAGTAAGATCGACCAATTCCGCCGGTAATACAGACGACTCCAGGATCCCCTTAATTCACATTGTGATCTCACCCTCATTTGGAAACGAATTACCTCTGCTTGTATTCTTTACTAGAAGGGTTCGAAAAGCTCAATAATCATGATCGATCTGCCGATGCGTCGAATCATTGATTATAATAAGATCGACTAAATTATTTGACAGAGTAGAATTGTTTCTAGAGCCAACACAGGTCGCAATGTTGTATTTATGAGAAAAAAACCTGCGAGTAACCCTTCGAACCTCGAGAACGGATTTTTAGGTTGGTGCAGCGATGCGCATGCGCGCCGGCCCGGTTCGCAGCAACGTTCATGGTGCGCGCCAGTGCCCGTCCAGTAATGCCGCGGTGACGTGCTCCGGGAAGCCGTTCGTCCCTGTTTTTCAGCTCGTCATGACACGCGGTGCAGGAGTTTAACAAGTGACAGCGTCTGCCCGGTGTGAGCGCATCTCGGCGATCATGGATCAGCTGATTATCCTGATATCGGCGGTGCATTTGTTGTATTGCCCGTTCACGAAAGTCGAGGAGAGCTTCAACTTGCAGGCGATGCACGATCTCCTCTACCACGGTTCTAATCTGACGGAGGTAATGATCGAGATACCATACGACGTCCGATTCCACCGACAGCGGTGATCATAGTCGTTCAATGACCGTCGTTCGATCGCGTGGTAGTGATCGAGTGGACACGCGCAAAAGGTGCATTATATTTAGCACCACAGATGCGCGTATTTATAAACCCGCGATCAGCTGATGTCGCCGAATCTTTCAACGGAAAGTTGTATTTTCTGAATTTTGCACGTTGCTGCTCTACCTACCATCGTCGTCAGAATTGTAGTCGAGTAATATACTCGCAATTCTTAAATTTGCGTTACAAAGGAAAGGCAAATAAAATGTCTTTTTGTATAAAATTGAAAGAAGAATCTGAAATTGGATCAACTGGATAATTTCTCGTGTAGTTTTGTTAATGTTGTATACGCCCTGTGAAATTGTTCAATTCTTTTTTCAAATCTCTATATATTACAACATATCTAGATATTACAATAGTTGTCTTTTCTCTACTTGTCTAGTCTTATGAAAAAAGTATTTAAATTTTAATATTTAAATTACTGTCTGCGTATAACGTTAATTTAGTAACGCTGTTCTTCTTTTTAACAGTACGATCATCATGAATTTCCTGGTGTTGTATCACGTTCTTTTTTGGGGCCTATTATAGTATCCGGTATTGCCTCGCCGATAGTGGCAGGTATCAATTATCTAAAGCTCAATAAATTTTTAGCTCAGTACGTGGGTAAGTTTGAAAGCTAAACGATACATAACAATTTTATAATTTTTGTTTCATAACATACCAAAGCAAAGTGTGAATTTTTAGTGAGAGCAACATTGGGTTTACTGGTAATAATTACGCTCAAGCTGTACAGGCACGCTTTACAAAATATTTTTGGGCTACAATTTACAAAATGGTTTGTCGCCATAACCGTGACACAGTACCACTTTATGTACTATCTCAGTCGTCCATTGCCAAACATAATGGCTATGCCTCTAGGTATACATCACTTTTAAAATCACATAAAACATCTTATATCTTGTCCACATCTATTTTTATCTAGCTCTTATACATCTAGCTCTCTTTGATTTAACTGAATACATACAACCTGATATTATAGTGTTACTGGCCTTATTTGGATGGTTGAGACAAAATCATGTGATATTTATCTGGTCATCAGCTGCAGCGATAATAATATTCAGAACAGAACTCGCCATACTCTTGGGACTATTTCTTTTATACGACATAGCCAATCAGAAACTTTCTATGCTAAGGTATTTATATATTATATCATGGACCTGATTGTGATATCTGAATACGGCTTTAACTTACAAACAGAAGTGATTAGAAAATCGTCAAGGAACGAAAAATCCCTTCTGCAAAATTACACACAGTTGTAAGCTTTGTTATGCATATAAACTGTTTACTATAAAGCTATTCTTGAATCTCGTCGGAGCACAAAAGTCAGATCATAGTTAAGTATCAGTATAAAAAAATTAAATGATGTATAACCGGCTTTTGATATAATGCTCTCTCTTCTCAAACTATTTTATCTACTTTATCCAATAATCTTCTGTAATAATTTTTAGACTATTTAGAATTGCGGTTCCAGCTGGTATGTTGTTCTTAGCACTTACTGTTGCTACAGATTCAATATTCTGGAGACGCTTAGTGTGGCCAGAAGGCGAAGTGTTTTATTTCAACGCTATTCTTAATAAGAGCAGTGAATGGGGTGTATCCTTTTCAAATATATCAAGATTTTTCTTTAAAGATCTTCAATATCACGGATTATTTATTTATTCGCATGTAGTTATCTTAAGTAAAGCTAACAACATCGAAATTTAAATCACAAATTATGCATATTGAGAGATGCAAAATTCTGATATATGGTGTGATTAAGATATCGAAGATCTTTGAATAGGTACTTTTGTTTGTGTGAAACCAATGGAAATCAAATGTTTCCAATTTTTTAGTACGCGAATAAACTTGACATAAAAATAGACATCGCCATTTTTATGGTACTTTTATTCGGCATTACCGAGAGGTCTAGCACTTTCATACTTTTTAATTCCTCTCGGCATATTCTTGGATGCTCGAGTTCGTGTGCTCACTGTTCCTGCTATCACATTCGTCATATTATTTTCATTTTTACCACATAAAGAATTGAGGTTTATCATATATGTATTTCCGCTATTAAATGTGAGTGCAGCCGCTGCCTGCCACAGGATGTGAGTATCTCCTTTTAATTATAATTTAAGTAATTCTTCATCAGTGGCTTCAAAAGAGCAAATTTTATTACAAATAAATGTTTATGAACTTTATAATCACACAACGAAAAGAAAAGAAAAACTTGTAACATTTCTCGAAATAATTGGATATACAGGGTGTTTCCTAAGTAAGTAGACAAACTTAAGGAGGATATTCCTTGGCTTATTTTAAGAAGAAAAGGTCATATAAACATATGTCCTAAACTGCTTTGTTTTCCGAAAAAAGTACATCCCTGTTTTCGTTCACTTTTCGGATAGCATGCTCCACCCCACTTTAGCTTAGCAGTTCGTCAATTTTTGAACAGGAAGTTTGCCAATCGATGGATCGGTCGAGGTACTGAAAGACCAAACCATTTATGGCCTGCAAGATCCCCAGACTTAAATCCAGTAGATTTTTTTCTATGGGGACAGCTTAAATCTTTAGTTTACGCTACACCTATTCAAAACGAAGAAGATCTCAGAAATCGCATAATAGATGGATGTGAAAGAACACGTAACACTCCAGGTATTTTTGAGCGTGTACGTCAATCAATGGAAAGGAGAGTCGAGGCGTGTATCATGGCTGCAGGTGGACATTTTCAGCAGTTACTGTGATGTTATTATTTTTCTTTTTAGTTACTATTTTCTTTTTCGTTATAATTTTTCTTTTTGGTTACTATTGTTTTTCATTTGTTTCATTTGCAACAACACAAACTGTTCTATAATAAACGAAAAGTGAACGAAAACAGTGATGTACTGTTTTTTGGAAAACAAAGCAGTTTAGGACATATGTTTATATGACCTTTTCTTCTTAAAACAAGCCAAGGAATATCCTCCTTAAGTTTGTCTATTTACTTAGGAAACACCCTGTATATTAGATTCGCCACTGATGGAAAGTTGAAATTAAATTTTTGCAGCTGCACATAATACGTAAAAATTGTTTCTCGTTGGCAATTAGATGGGAAAACAGAGCAAAAACAACGTGGAATGGTTTTTTAGCGCTAGTGGTCTTGGGTCATCTCGTATTAAATACTGTATTCTCCTTGTTTTTACTATGCGTGGCTGGTTCTAATTATCCTGGAGGTCTGGCAATTGCTCGACTACATCGACTTGAGAGAGACTCGATCGAACCAGTACACGTGCATATTGACGTGCTGACTGCGCAAACAGGAGTGTCAAGATTCACGCAAACCAACAGTTCTTGGATGTAACTTATCTTGTCTGTTATAATGTTAATCTCTTTTTAATATTAATAACAAAATGCAACGGTGATAAAAGCTGACTTTCTTGTGATGCGAAAAATGTGATTTGTATCTATTCAAATCATTGCTGTATTTGTTTAACGAAATGAATACTCTGTTACAGTTATTCGAAACAAGAGAACCTGACTATTGATGATCCTAAGATGCTGCAGTTTACTCATCTTCTGATGGAGGCAAGAAGCAAATATTCTCCAAATATAAAACCTTATCTCAAAACCTATGATATTATCGATTCTGTCGATGGGTTCTCGCATATAGCATTAAATTATAACATGTTACCTCCTATTAAAATTAAAACAAAACCTAGTATATTTATTATGAAGAGAAAATCAAATATCAAGTACGATCCTAGTAAGGCAAAAGCACGGGTTGCAATGGAAGATTTTCCAGAACAGATAGATAATACAGAAAATATAGAGCTAAAACTGTCACATGAAACAGCCAAGATAATGGAACCAATGTTGGAGGACATTCAAGAATCAGAAGAATTTGAAGGGCCAGAAGAAACTGGCGAACACGAGCGTTCAGACGTTGAGACTGATCAAATTAACGGGATTACTGAAGAAGAAATAAAAAAGATCGATAATTTTGCAAACGTTGACATGACGTTGTCTGTGGAAAATACTACTGAAATTAGTGACATAGATGAACCATTGTCAAGTCTAAAAACTGAAGAAGAAGAAGAATTTGATTATCAGGAAAATTCCAAAGATGTTACTGATTTTAATAATGTCAAATCTGACGAAACATTTGGTGAAACTAAAATTGAGAAGGGCAAAATGATTAAAGAAAGATCGAAAAATAGCTTGAATCCGCATCAAGAAAATCATGGCATCAAAGGGATGGTTAAAAAAATTATACAGGAGAAGATGCTGGAAGTTAGACAAAAACGAGAAGTCAATGAACGAGAAATTATGGAGCGTATAATAAAATCAATGATGGAAATGAGAACTGGAACAATCGATGAACCGGGAGTAATGAAAAAGGGATTAGAGGAAACGTCAGTTTATACAGATAAATCAAAAGAGCCTACAAAGGATGAGAGTAAGCAGAAAGTTATCAGGACCAAGAACGTTACATGGAAAGTGGATAAAATCAAAGTAAGGAAGCCTGTTGTTTTGGAACAAACTGCAAAGGATAAATATACGACTATGGAACAAAAAGAGGACGTTATGGACAGGACGATGAAAAAGAATGCAAAGATAGAATCAATACGTGATAGAATCAACACGGATTCATCGACAAAGCCGATAAATGTTAGGGAAAGCATAAGAAATATAATAAATCAATTTAAAGAATTTGAAAATGATTTTATACGCGATGATACTGATTCAACACCAGTTGATGACATGAGCGATGCAAATCGTATCCAAAAGGAGTCGCGAGAGAAAACAGACAACGCTATGACGGATCATTTTGCGGAAGCTGAGGATCAACTGGTAATAAAAGATGCTAAGAAAAGCCTTAAAGAAATACTAGATCAATTTAGACAAATTAAGCATGAATTAACTTCAGGAGAGGATGATCAATTCGATGAAATCGCAGCTCATTACTTGGAATGGCCAATCGCTGAGACTTTGCTGAAATTTAGCGAAGCTTTAAAATCTTTAATGCAACGGAGAAAAAAGACCCCATTGCATGAACGTGAAAACAATTTCTACGACGACGAGTCTCGTACGACGGTGTCGGAAAATCAAGAAAAACTGATGACGGAAGAAACTACGCAAACAGCAACGGAATACGCGAAGACGGCGCAGACCGTTGAAAATGACCACAAGAATGAGAAATCGAAAATGACAGGAATAAAGCCAAAAGATACACAAGAGAGCGATATTGCAAATGGACCCATGCATGATTCTAATGTAGTTTCTAACGCAAATAAATACGTCGATACGCTAACAAGTACTGAAGACGTTTCATTAAACGCTCAAAGATACAATCACGATATTTTGAATAATGTAAATAAGGCTGACACTATGAAGAAAGAAAGTTCACAGAAAAATGGCGAGAATAGTCAGACCGATTAAATGTTGCTTTAAGTAATATTTAATTATTAAATGTTACTAGAGCGAAACAGAAATTGTGCAATTATATAACATCATGTAAATACGTGTTTTTCCTGTGATACTGAAGAGACATTATATTTTTTAATATATGCTCATGCACTTACCAACACGGAAAGTCTAAAAGTTACTTTCTCGCAGCCTATACGTGAGATATTTTCGCTAGCGCAAAATATTTCGACGGAAATTATTACGATAATTTCCCATGTTACATTTTTTAATTTTATATGGATCTCACTTTTTGGCTTTGGTCAAAATGGTGTGCATGTTAAAAATATATATAAACATACAAGGTGCTGCTCAAACACAAAAATGTTGCATCCTATTTCATGCGTTTAACATTTTATTATATATATATTGTACTAAATTAGGTATTCAAAATTGGAAATTTAATTTAAGGTGAATTATAAATTGCCAGTGTAAAATTTATTATACATCATTAATAGACAAATATTGAATTTCCATATTAGTACCTGCAGAGCAATCAAGTGCCTTATGAAATCTCTTCCAAAATTCAAAGTAACGTTAGATGTAAAACATGTACATGCGTGTATGAATATAGCTGTGTGTGATGTGTAAATTTAGATACTTTATATAAAGCGAGATTGTCTTATAGTTATTATACAGGGTGTTTCCTAAGTAAGTAGACAAACTTAAGGAGGATATTCCTTGGCTTGTTTTAAGAAGAAAAGGTCATATAAACATATGTCCTAAACTGCTTTGTTTTCCAAAAAACAGTACATCACTGTTTTCGTTCACTTTTCGTTTATTATAGAACAGTTTGTGTTATTGCAAATGAAACAAATGAAAAACAATAGTAACCAAAAAGAAAAATTATAACGAAAAAGAAAATAGTAACTAAAAAGAAAAATAATAACGTCACAGTAACTGCTGAAAATGTCCACCTGCAGCCATGATACACGCCTCGACTCTCCTTTCCATTGATTGACGTACACGCTCAAAAATACCTGGAGTGTTACGTGTTCTTTCACATCCATCTATTATGCGATTTCTGAGATCTTCTTCATTTTGAATAGGTGTAGCGTAAACTAAAGATTTAAGCTGTCCCCATAGAAAAAAATCTACTGGATTTAAGTCTGGGGATCTTGCAGGCCATAAATGGTTTGGTCTTTCAGTACCTCGACCGATCCATCGATTGGCAAACTTCCTGTTCAAAAATTGACGAACTGCTAAGCTAAAGTGGAGTGGAGCACGCTATCCGAAAAGTGAACGAAAACAGGGATGTACTTTTTTTGGAAAACAAAGCAGTTTAGGACATATGTTTATATGACCTTTTCTTCTTAAAATAAGCCAAGGAATATCCTCCTTAAGTTTGTTTACTTACTTAGGAAACACCCTGTATATAAATATCATAGTTTACCAGTTGATTATAGAATTTATTAGTCTCTCTCTTTCTCTATCTATTCTCTGTCTCTTTCGACAAATAATTTACACGATTTACGAATTACACGGGCAGTTAAAGAAACATTATTGAGATATACGTGACAGATTTCAAGAGATTAAAATTTTTCGACGAATTCCTTTATAATACAGATTGATTGGAATGTACTGCATAAAACCAGAGCTAGCGTAATAGCGAACAGTATTCTGTCGCGTATGCCACCCTTTAAATAGACAGGTCCATAGGCACACTGGTGAAATAAATGATACGAATGTCAACATAAAATGTCTTGAGTCGCAAAATCAATTACTAAAAAGTAAATTACTTCGTATCGTGTGTACCTGCATTCTTGCTTGCTTCAATTTAAACTTCTGAAACGCTTTATTGTGCTGCAAAAGCGGTTGGTTTATGCTGAGTGATCTTCGTGGTAATAAAGCATTGTAAAGTTGTTGTATCTAAAAGTGGGATTAAAAGTCTTAACTTTTTTTTAGGAATTCAATTTTTCTCTCATCAACCAGTTTAGCGCAAAAAATCATTTTTTCATGTATCAACTCTTATATTACAGGCAAGAAAATTAGACTTGAATGTTCTTAAAAAAGTTAAAAAATTTTAAAACTTATAATATTAAAAAAATTCAATCTAATGCGACATTCTCGGAAATCCGATTTCCAAATTATTCGTTACCTTTAACTTTCGCATATTCTTTACGAGGAACATGTTGGAAATACTATTATTACAACGATCTCGTCAGTCGTCAGTCAATCTTAATTATGTTGTGTTGGTTGCTGAGAAACCGCAACTTGCGGTCCGCAAGATCTCAGTTCTCGCGGAATAATTCAAATCAAGGCGCCAACATGCGCGCCTCTCACGCCCGGAACAGCGACGACAGGAAAAGCATATAGATGGCACCGGATGTTACGGTGGTTCGAGCACCACGCACAAGTGCGTAAGCAGAGAGAAACCTGAGAGCGGCCACCAGCCTCCACGGGCACATTTCCTGACGTTTGACGCGCCGCCTGACAAAGTGGACGTGAACTAGTTCGTTACGCTCGGTAATGATACATGATTCGTGTCCAAACTATTCACAAGGAAGCTTTCCCATGTAAACTCTACTTTCGAACGAGTCATAGTGCGTTCGAAAGGGAAGGTAAAAATATTAATGTCATGTTCGAGGGTTTGGGTGTATGAGCCTTGGTTTCGGAGAAATTTACATTTAAAAGTGAGCATTTTCCAGCGGTAAGAAAAGTACCATAAATAGCTGCAATTCGGCGCGAAGCGCCGTGGTCCAGTGGCTAAGCGCGAGACTCGTACTTTGCCATCCGCTCAAGTTGGGTTCGAGACCGAGTTGTGATAATTTTTTTTCTTCGGATTTTTGTTTCTTTGTGTTTGCATTATATTTTTTTATTATGTAAATAATGATTTATTATGTTTTATTATATTTTGGAGGTATACGTATATGTATAATGAGACATAAACATATACATTTAACATTTGTAAACTTTTTATTTATTTATATAGTTTGTATACTGTCGAGTGTTTATTTATTATAAAATTCTGACTTATTAAAAAAAAGTGTCACAACCTCTGTGCCTATGACTGTACAGTGTTACGGATGAAAATTTATATAAAAGCATTTATGGTTTTTATGCTTTTATATAAATTTTCCATCCGCAACACTGTACAGTCATGTCAGAATTTTATAATAAATAAACACTCGACAGTATACAAACTATATAAATAAATAAAAAGTTTACAAATGTTAAATGTATATGTTTATGTCTCATTATACAGGGTGTTTCCTCTAACTGTAGCACTTAGAATATCTCTGCTTCCTTTGATGATATGAAAAAAGTCAAAGGACGAAAATTGTTCGATACAAAGAGACTAGTACTCTGGTAAGAAAATTATTTTTTTTAATGTGACCTTTCACAAGATATCAAGGTCATGAACATTTTTTTAAACGAGATGGTATATTTTCCTTAACGAAATGATGTAGCTTGTAAAAAAACTAATTCAACCATACAGAATATGTTGACCTTCATTTGCACGGAACATACTCAACGAATCATTTCCTGATCGCTGGATTGGACGTGGTGGACGAATTTCTTGGCCGGCTCGATCACCAGATCTTACGCCTCTTGATTTTTTTCTTTGGGGACACCTAAAAAATGAAGTTTATCGCGATATTCGGACAACACCCGAAGATACGCGAGAAAGAATTCAGCGTGCGTGCACCGCAATTACTCCGGAATCTCTGAAAAACGTAAAACAATCGTTTATTCATCGAATTCGAAAGTGTATGGAAGTAAACGGTGATCATTTCGAACATCTGTAAAAAAGGTATATCTTTGTAGTTATACATACAATAAATAGAGTTTCTTTTCCTAAACGTGATTTTTGTGGTTCAAAGTCATTTGAAGGTCAACATATTCTGTATGGTTGAATTTGTTTTTTTACAAGCTACATCACTTCGTTAAGGAAAATATACCATCTCGTTTAAAAAAATGTTCATGACCTTTCACAAGATATCAAGGTCATAAACATTTTTTTAAACGAGATGGTATATTTTCCTTAACGAAATGATGTAGCTTGTAAAAAAACAAATTCCGTGCAAATGCAATAAAGAGACTCTTTGAATCGAACAATTTTCGTCCTTTGACTTTTTCATATCATCAAAGGAAGCAGAGATATTCTAAGTGCTACAGTTAGAGGAAATACCCTGTATACGTATACCTCCAAAATATAATAAAACATAATAAATCATTATTTACATAATAATTTTTACATAATAATTTACATAATAAAAAAATATAATGCAAACACAAAAAAACAAAAATCCGAAAAAAAAATTATCACAACTCGGTCTCGAACCCAACTTGCGCGGATGGCAAAATACGAGTCCCGCGCTTAGCCACTGGACTACCGCGCTTCGCGCCGAATTATAGCTATTCATGGTACGTACTTTCCGTACCGCTGGAAAATGCTCACTTGTATCATTACCGAGCGTAACGAACTAGTTCACGTCCACTTTGTCAGGCGGCGCCAAACGTCAGGAGGCTGGTGGCCGCTCTGAGGTTTCTCTCTGGCGTAAGCAACCGAGGAACCTCCGGCGCACGCGCACTCGTCCGCGCAACGCGATAGTCGTAAACAAGATTTTTTCCGGTTAGCGTTCTCTGCGGTTTGTACGCTCGCGGGGTGGACGCAGCGTCTCGCGAGGGACGCATCGCTCTTCTGCCGCGTTTTCGCGCGAACCGTAGCGGAGAGGATGAGCCGTGCGGCGCGGCTCGGCACCTCGTGATATATGAATTCACGACTCGTTGGCATGCGGTGACGTCACCCGGATCGTTCTAGAAGAATCCTGCAAGACAATAATGGCGGGTGCGTATTTACGTCGGCGTCGACGGCGCCACACCCCTTCTTCGATCGCGATCGTTCATTCTTTGCTTCACGTCCCCCGTTTGTTTGTCTTTCAGATTTGTACGCCAAGTACAACTGCACGTATTGTCAGGAAGATATCGCGGGCCTACGCGTCAAGTGCATCGAATGCCCCGAATTCGACCTCTGCTTGCAGGTGAGTCAGCCATTTGAACGCCCGTACGGGGTCACGTGACAGCTCCGCCACCTTTCTCCCTCTTCTGCCCCGTTACATTTTTCTTTTTCCCCTCTTTCTCTCTCTCTCTCTCTCTCATCCGTTACTTTCCTCTTTTTACTCGCGCGCGTCGAGTTGCGCGAATGTTTGTTTTTCGTTCATTTCTTCAACCGTTTCGCGATCGCTGCGATGAATTTTTCATTCCGTCGAATTTCGCGTGCGCTTTTTGCGTCGTCGCCATCTTGTACTACTTTCCCGCCCCCCTTGTTTTTACCACCCTTATACCCGGCGCTCGAAGCTTTGAATGAAGCCGAGATTCATCCACGTGGACAGATATTTGACAGATGTTACGACACCGGCGTGATTTTGATGTTGCAATTTCAAAATGATATAAATGCGACCCAGCGGATCCAGCTGAGGTTTCTGTTGTTTCTGAATCTGCGATAACCTAAAATTACTTGCAATTCTCAGAATTATTTCTGTTTTCGCATTTACTTAAGGGGATGCTGGAGTTGCTGGTGAAATATTGTTTCACTATAGCGATGGTAATTGCAGTTTCGAAAATTCTCTTTCTTGCTTGTGCAGAATAAAAAATCCTTTTCCACAAATGAAGTATAGATAGAAAGAAAGCCCGCTCTACAGGACTTTATATTCAAAATGGAAAAAAGTTAGAAAAGACAAATGCAAGTTTTTAACTTTTTGCCATTTTCCACAAATGAAGTATAGATAGAAAGAAAGTCCGCTCTACAGGACTTTATATTCAAAATGGAAAAATGTTAGAAAAGACAAATGCAAGTTTTTAACTTTTTTCCATTTTCCACAAATAAAGTATAGAAAGAAAGTCCGCTCTACAGGACTTTATATTCAAAATGGAAAAAGTTAGAAAAGACAAATGCAAGTTTTTAACTTTTTGCCATTTTCCACAAATGAAGTATAGATAGAAAGAAAGTCCGCTCTACAGGACTTTATATTCAAAATGGAAAAAAGTTAGAAAAGACAAATGCAAGTTTTTAACTTTTTTCCATTTTCCACAAATGAAGTATAGATAGAAAGAAAGTCCGCTCTACAGGACTTTATATTCAAAATGGAAAAAAGTTAGAAAAGACAAATGCAAGTTTTTAACTTTTTTCCATTTTCCACAAATGAAGTATAGATAGAAAGAAAGTCCGCTCTACAGGACTTTATATTTAAAGTGGAAAAAAGTTAGAAAAGACAAATGCAAGTTTTTAACTTTTTGCCATTTTCCACAAATGAAGTATAGATAGAAAGAAAGTCCGCTCTACAGGACTTTATATTGAAAATGGAAAAAAGTTAGAAAAGACAAATGCAAGTTTTTAACTTTTTCTATTTTCCACAAATAAAGTATAGATAGAAAGTCCGCTCTACAGGACTTTATATTGAAAATGGAAAAAAGTTAGAAAAGACAAATGCAAGTTTTTAACTTTTTCCATTTTCCACAAATGAAGTATAGATAGAAAGAAAGTCCGCTCTACAGGACTTTATATTGAAAATGGAAAAAAGTTAGAAAAGACAAATGCAAGTTTTTAACTTTTTTCCATTTTCCACAAATGAAGTATAGATAGAAAGAAAGTCCGCTCTACAGGACTTTATATTCAAAATGGAAAAATGTTAGAAAAGACAAATGCAAGTTTTTAACTTTTTTCCATTTTCCACAAATGAAGTATAGATAGAAAGAAAGTCCGCTCTACAGGACTTTATATTGAAAATGGAAAAAAGTTAGAAAAGACAAATGCAAGTTTTTAACTTTTTTCCATTTTCCACAAATGAAGTATAGATAGAAAGAAAGTCCGCTCTACAGGACTTTATATTCAAAATGGAAAAAAGTTAGAAAAGACAAATGCAAGTTTTTAACTTTTTTCCATTTTCCACAAATGAAGTATAGATAGAAAGAAAGTCCGCTCTACAGGACTTTATATTCAAAATGGAAAAAAGTTAGAAAAGACAAATGCAAGTTTTTAACTTTTTTCCATTTTCCACAAATGAAGTATAGATAGAAAGAAAGTCCGCTCTACAGGACTTTATATTGAAAATGGAAAAAAGTTAGAAAAGACAAATGCAAGTTTTTAACTTTTTTCCATTTTCCACAAATGAAGTATAGATAGAAAGAAAGTCCGCTCTACAGGACTTTATATTTAAATGGAAAAAAGTTAGAAAAGACAAATGCAAGTTTTTAACTTTTTGCCATTTTCCACAAATGAAGTATAGATAGAAAGAAAGTCCGCTCTACAGGACTTTATATTGAAAATGGAAAAAAGTTAGAAAAGACAAATGCAAGTTTTTAACTTTTTTCCATTTTCCACAAATAAAGTATAGATAGAAAGTCCGCTCTACAGGACTTTATATTGAAAATGGAAAAAAGTTAGAAAAGACAAATGCAAGTTTTTAACTTTTTTCCATTTTCCACAATGAAGTATAGATAGAAAGAAAGTCCGCTCTACAGGACTTTATATTCAAAATGGAAAAAAGTTAGAAAAGACAAATGCAAGTTTTTAACTTTTTTCCATTTTCCACAAATGAAGTATAGATAGAAAGAAAGTCCGCTCTACAGGACTTTATATTCAAAATGGAAAAAGTTAGAAAAGACAAATGCAAGTTTTTAACTTTTTTCCATTTTCCACAAATAAAGTATAGAAAGAAAGTCCGCTCTACAGGACTTTATATTTCAAAATGGAAAAAAGTTAGAAAAGACAAATGCAAGTTTTTAACTTTTTTCCCATTTTCCACAAATGAAGTATAGATAGAAAGAAAGTCCGCTCTACAGGACTTTATATTCAAAATGGAAAAATGTTAGAAAAGACAAATGCAAGTTTTTAACTTTTTTCCATTTTCACAATAAAGTATAGAAAGAAGTCCGCTCTACAGGACTTTATATTCAAAATGGAAAAAGTTAGAAAAGACAAATGCAAGTTTTTTAACTTTTTTGCCATTTTCCACAAATGAAGTATAGATGAAAGAAAGTCCGCTCTACAGGACTTTATATTTAAAATGGAAAAAAGTTAGAAAAGACAAATGCAAGTTTTTAACTTTTTTCCATTTTCACATGAAGTATGATAGAGAGTCCGCTCTACAGGACTTTATATTCAATGGGTTGCTCTCGGTCCACAGAAGAATCAGAACAGCCCAATCGTGGATTCGGGAAAGCAGGTAAGTGGTAGGACGGATAATTATATCGGGCGTGCTCTTTATTCCTGTTTAACGCCGGGTACGTTTCTGCAATATCCAGCCTACGTC